>NC_022031.1:26196983-26200345 GCF_000317375.1 Microtus ochrogaster
GAAAGGTGCCACACATTGTTTACATTCAGACCCTCTCCCCTTCTCTTTCTTCGCCCCTTATATATTATATCATATACAGACATATATATATACATATATACACATACTATTGTAATACTATATTTCTATATTATTTTGAGTATTTTTTCTTAATGAATCCCAACAGCCATTCAAATTAGTTATATGTGACATCTCTAAAATTGGATCATTCTTTTACAATTCTGTGCTACAGAAGAGTTCGTTGAACAAAATAGTTATATATAAAGTTTAAGACTATTTATTGCTAAAAGCTAATATCCTATGGTCAAAGAAACAGAATTAGCTAAGGTAATTTTTTTAAAAAAATACCTACTGTTATTAGCCTGGGAGTTTGTTTAAAACTAATGTTAAAATTCCTTTTTTTTTAAAAAAAAAAAACAAATAAACTTTTCCCTACTCACCATTTTCCAGATAATCAAATCTGAAAATGTTTGAAATGCTGATGGTTAACCTCCGCAGGATTTTGACGCAAAAATTTTAAACAATAGTAAGGGATTCTCTGCCTTTTATTGTGACATTTTCTTGCATAGAGTAATGTACAACTACAGAGAAAACAACAAGAAGGTTATAATAGCAAGTTTTCCTCAATCATGACATTAATTAATTGCAGTAATATATTTAATAATCCTTACTACAATGACTACAAATGATTTATCACACGAAGTCTTATACAAATGTTAGTCCTATGTATCACAGGGAAGCATTTTAGAAAATTTCCTATTTCTTTTCCCCTTGTTGCTTCATAAGAATGAATATACAATTCTATTTGTGACTGTTTCTAAACATCTGTTGTATAAATTTTATTATACATGAATATTAAGTCATAAATATCTTGCATTTCCTTTTAATAAAAAAAATGTCATGGGTGAGTGTAAGATAATTTTCCCCAATGAGTTTTGAACTCAGTCAATTCTAGCATGCACTGAAAAGCATGGGAATAATGTACTTAAATTTCTCCACAATGTAATTGTGATATTCAGCTTTTGGTCACTGTAACAGAAGTCTTTAGAAAAACCTTAAAAGTACTCATTCACTGTGAGCCTCCATGAGCACTACTTAATTAATTCTTTGCACCTTTCTGTGGTATCCTCGACCCCTCCGGCACCTAAAATCATCCCTTCTTCCTTGGGGGCTCCCCAAGCTCTGCTTAATGTTTGCCTATGGGTTTCTGCATTGCTCCTATCAGCTTCCAGAGGAAACATCTTTAATGATCATTTGTCTAGACACTTATCTATGAGCATAGCAGAATATCATTAGCAATCATGTAATTAGCATTTTGTGGGGTGCAGTCACATTTAGTTATTTGCTAGGTGTCTGGTTTATCCAAATTCTGCTTCCTGGCCTTTACGGCACGGTTAGACATGGGTTCTCTCTCGTAGTTTGGGCTGCAAACTAGAGATCAAAAAATATATCACTCATTGATTTATCACTCCCACAATTTCTGAGTCATCATTGCCCAAGCCTGTTTTGTAGGAAGGAAAAACTGTAGGTTAAAGCTTTAGTGGCTCTGCTGGTGTCCCAGTCTTACCACTGGAGAATGTCTTGCCTGGCTACAGAAGGAGAATAGTTCAAGTTCCATATCCTCCTTTACTAGGAGTATCCACTGGGGTTACCCTCAGAGATTCCAGGAAGTTTTTACTTCCCTAGGTTTCAACATCACCCTCCAAATGTTCCCCAATTCCAATCCTCTCACCCTTTACTCTTTCCCTTTGTCCCTCCTGCTCCCATTCCCAGCTTCCCTGAGTCCGCCCAGGAATTCTGTTTATTTCCCCTTCCCAGAGAGATCCATACATCTCACAGAGATTGAAAGGGCAGTCTTAGAACCTGTGTTAGTCTTCAGTACGTCTTCCGTTTTTATGTTAGGCCTCTTGTAATAGTGTTTGGCGGGACTCCTAAAAATGGGAGTAGGGTTGATTTTTTGCTTTTGTGTCTGCTCTGGGGACCCTTATTTTTTAATCTACTCGGTTGCCTGGTGCAGCCTCAAAATATGAGCTTGTTCCTAGTCTTATTGTATCTTGTTGTGGTACCTTTGGCTGATATCTTTTGGAGGCTTGCTCCTTCTGAAAGGAAATGGGGGAGGGTAGTGAATGGGGAGAGGGTGTGGGAGGAGCCCTGAGGATTGGAAGGGGAGAAATCTGTGGTCAGGGTGTACTACGTGAGAGAAGAATACATTGTAAAAATCACAAATAATAAAAGAGCTACTGGAAGTACACACACACACACACACACACACACACACACACACACACACCGCATTTATTTTGGTTTATGGTTTTAAGGGGTATCATTCATAATCACCTGATCTTGGCAGTTTGAGCACTGGGCTCAAATAATTCAACTTGCAGGTAAATGGTGAGAGTGAGTCGAGAAGCAGAAAGAACAAGGGGTATGAATCTATATGTCTCCATGAGCATGCCCTCAATAACCTTTTTCTAGAAGCAATTTCACTTCTCAAAAATTACAAAATACCCAGTAGTGCTATAGACTTCAACATATAGCCTTTAGGAGACTATTTCATATTCAAACTATAACCCCGTTCCCATTATAATAGTTAGACTGGGCAAATAGTCTCTTAAAGTTATTTTCATTTCTCAAACTACACAGAAGCTTACATGTATACATTACAAAATAGTTTAAATCCTGTTCTTCTGTTGGAAACAAAGATCTCGTGCGCTTCATTAGCATTGGTGTCTTATCCCATTAAAAGGCAAATATACAATGTTGGATTACAATACTCATGAGAACTTAAGTGATAGGAATGACTTCTTCAATTGATATTTATTTACCTAAATGGTTTCATGTATCACAACAGAACTAAGCATAGTAAACAGTAATAAAATTATAACAGGAGACACTTTACTATGTGTTCACTGTAAAAACCTCAATGACAGTCGTAAGTTTCTGTGTGAGCATAGCCCTTTAACACAGAACTTCTTTTCACACACCGTTTTCCATGAACTGGTGATTTGGCTTCAGGATAGCTGAACCTTTAGCTGACTGAGGTCTTTGGGTTCAGTTTCCATTTTCTTACTTTCTTCTCTGTACAACGAATATTGGGTTCTGCTCTGATTTCACTGCATTTTGATAAGAATGCTCTTTCTTACTATTTTAAAAATGCCCCGAGGCTTCTTGGTCTATATTTGCATTTACATGTAAGTCTAGTTGTTTAGAAATAAATGAGAAAATAAATAAAATATGTACAATGGATGCAACATATCAAGAGTTTAATATAATACATTTTGAGAATTGACTAGAAACACAGGAAATTTTGCCATCTTCAGTTTGGTTTCATTCTGAACAAAACATTCTTGCCACAAAAAAAA
>NC_022031.1:26200445-26211964 GCF_000317375.1 Microtus ochrogaster
TTTCTTTCTTTCTTTCTTTCTTTCTTTCTTTCTTTCTTTCTTTCTTTCTTTCTTTCTTTTTCTGCTTTTTTACATTTTTCCCTGAAGGAGAATATAATTAAGGCTCCCAGTTCATTTGAAATGCTACCGACAAGATGAACACAAAGGGTTAGTACCTCACTGAAATAGTAATTTAAGGAGAAGCTGTGTCTGCAAGTAGCATACATTAGGGATAAATGCCTAGTGTATAATATATAAAAAGGTTCTTTCACATAAAAATGTAATATCCAGATTAGGTGGCAGCCCCTAAAATCAACAAGTTTAGTAAAGAACCGTTCCATTTTCTCCTGACGATGATAATCATAGAATGCACTTGGTACTTTAAGTAAGGAAGCCATTTCCAAACTCTGTAGCCTAAGATTATTATGTTTTAGAATAGTGCCTATATTTCTGGTTAATCATTTTAAAATACATAGGTTAAACTTTCTTTTTGCTAATTTGGAAATTGAAGCTTAAGAAAGTTAAGCAGTACAGTCAAGAATATATTACTTGTAAAAATCTGTGTTTTGAAATCAGTTCTAAATCACGATGCAAATAAAACTGTAAAAATACATAGATGAAAATATTCTTAGTCCACAGACAGAAATTTACTCAGAATTTATTATGCCCAATATTTGCAATCACATGAGAGAAAATCTGAAAATGAATTGAAAAAATATATTTATTTGCTCGAATCTTAACGCTAATGTTTCCCTTGCTATAACTTACACAGAAGCAAGTATGCTCATGCCAATTGAATTCTGACTCCTGTCTTTTCTTTAAATAAATTAATACACCTAACATCTCATTTGCAAAATAATTCATGCATGAGCCACAGAAAAATGTCATATCTACATATTTGTGCATTATTAGAATATTTGTAACAACTTCAACTAATGACTTCAAATTTTCATATATTTATAAATCTACAAGAGCAGACTATAGTAGCCACCACTGCATATTAAAAATGTTTATTCTTGAATTCTTTTCAGGGTGATTATTAGATATTCCCTAAATTAATGTACATAGAAAATCTCATGCATTATTCTTTATAATATTTCTGTATGAATATGCCATTTATAAAATAACTTTTGACTGTTGTTATATATATATATATATATATATGGAAATAGGGTATCAACAAGCAATTTAAGCAAGGAAAGATTTTTTTTTTTCCGGCTACTAGTTTGAGTTACTCTTGATGGGGAAGAAAATGCTGTGGGAGCCATTTGGATCTATTTGGTAGTAGGAGTGTTAAACGCATCTCTCTTCACCATACAAGCAGACAGGGAAAGCTCAAGTTAAAAGCCGAGCTAGTTCTTAACTCTCAGGTTTTATCTCCATGGCTTACTCTGTAGTATTTACCTATTCTTCCTAAGTTTAAATAACTTCTCAATATATCTTCCCCAATTTTAATCAAATATTCGAACAGATACAGCACTACGAAACATTTTTCCATCCAAAGCACACCAGTAAATATCTTTCTAAATTAGGAAAAAAGGTCAAATAAGCTAGTTATGTAAGCATTTGTTTTCCTTTGCCCATTTTCAGCTAATAGATTTTACAATGGACTTTAAAATCATACATCAATTATACTAAAGTACATTAACCTAAATAAAAATCACTAAGTTTCAGAAACTCAGTTGGTAAATAGGTAAGACTAATGTCAAGCTATAAATTGTGGTTCCTGAGTGTATCATCAATGACATCATTTTTCATTTCTATTATTTTCTATAAAGAAAGATGTTTTAGATATTAGTCAAAGCAAACGGTGTTCTTCCTTAGTGGTATGCACAATGCATCATTCCTAGAATACAGGCACATATTCTCATTTTTCATGCTCTTCTTTTCATCTTCATACTGGAAAACGGTAGTTCTGTGCTGATTAGAAGAACTAGATAAAGGCTTAGCTATAGTCTTTGGTGATGGATGATACAGAAAATAGTTATTGTTTTATCCTAGCTTGGCAGTAGGATAGTAGGATAATAAAGACAACTACTTTATTATTGGCATTTTTAAATACATGTTTCCATGTTTTGTCTGTTTAAAACTAAAGCAAACTGCTTGTTTGGGGTTAAAAATGGGAGCCTAGGCGGTTTGGATGCTCACCTTACTAGACTTGGATGGAGGTGGGTGGTCCTTGGACTTCCCACAGGGCAGGGAACCCTGATTGCTCTTTGGGCTGATAAAGGAGGGGGACTTGATTAGGGAAGGGGAGGAAAATGGGAGGCGATGGTGGGAAAGAGACAGAAATCTTTAATAAATAAATAAATTAATTAAAAAAATGCATATGCTAGTATAGAATAATTGGGTCTTAGTTAAAAATTGTGTTTTGAGTAAAACTTAGAGGTTTATTTCTTTGAGTGGATGCCATGACTATGGCAATTGTTATAAAGGCAACATTTAATTGTGGCTGACTTACAGATTCAGTTTTAGTCCGTTATTTTCATAGTAGGAGGCATAAGAGCTTGCATACAGACATGGTACCAGATGGGAAGCTGAGAGTTCTAGCTAGATCTAGATCAGCAGGCAACAGGAAGAGAGAGTAACACTAGGCATAGTTTGAGCTTCAGAAGACTCAAAGTTTACCCTCTGTGACACAGTACCTCCAAAAATGCCACACTTTCAACGTGAGTCTTTCAATATGCCATCCCCTATGAGTCTATGCAGGGCATTTTCATGCAAACCATCACAAACTGTAAGATAAAAAATAAAGGAAGGAACAAAGAAAGAAAGAAAACTAAAAATACACACACACAATAAAGCACACATCAAATGTAGAATACTAAGGGGTGTGAATAATTTGATGTCAAAAATTATGTTTGAGAAAGAATCTGGCTTAATTTATCTCATCATAAAAATTGTGGATTATATGAAAATAATAGAGGGCCTTAAACAGGAGGTGAAAAACTGCCATAAAGATATGGAGATTACAAACAAAAAGGTAGAGGGAATGAATAAATCTCTCAAAGATACCCAAGAAAACCAAGAGAAACAAGAAAAAAAGCATAAAAATTGTAGAGCTCTTTTCATTATTTCTGCTTGTACTTATATGAGTCATAAGAATATCAAATTTTAAATCTTTTCTTTTGGATTTGGATAGTTGTGATTGAATCATCATTTTCACAGTTTGTCTAATTTGATTTTTGATTGGCAAATTATCTAAACATTTCTGATATCTGTGATCCTTGTCATCACCAACTTTTACTGACATATGAAATGCAATAAGCACCACATGAAGGTATTATCTAAAGAATGAGTTGCTTTTGCAGTAAATTGTAATATTTTTAGGAGTCCTTGTGAAGGATTATTCAAATAAATACAAAGCACAGAAAGTAAGAGTAACATTTAACAGAATAAAATTTACATATAAGGAACAAGCAGTGCCACCCCTTACCTCATTGTTGGACAGTAACATGTAGTTACTAGAAATAAACAAGGAAAGTTAAACTTTGACATTTGTTTCAGTTTGAAGATTAGCAAGCATCATCCAACTTTTTTTCTTGATATGGGATTTCCCTCTGTATGCTGTGAATACCAGTAGTTAATAAAGAAATTGACTTGGGCCTGTGCAGGGAATAGAGGTAGGCAGGAAAAACTAAACTGAATGCTGGGAGAAAGAAGGAGAGTTTGAGAGAAGCCATGTAACCCAGCCAGAGAAAGTTGCCAGAACTTTACCTGGTAAGCCACAGCCACGTGGTGATACACAGATTATTGGAGATGGGTACATTTATATGTAAGACTTAGTCAATAAGAAGCTAGAGCTAGTGGGCCAAGTAGTGATTTAAAAACACAGTTTCTGTGCGATTATTTCGGGTCTGAGCAGCCGGAAATAAACAACTATCCTTCCTACAACAGTTTCTTACATTTTGCTTTTATTTTCTTATAAACTAATTTCAGAGATTAATTTACCATGAAGATGAAAATTTATATCACATTTTCCAGACAGCTGTGACTTCTATAACACTTCATTCATACTTGCAATAATAAAGGGAAGAATGGAAGACATTTCTGAGAAAATGATAGGGGAAAAAAAAAACCTGTTTAATACAAAAAAGGCATTATTTTTTGTTTCTTTTTTTTTAACAGAGCATATGGTCACATGTTTGAAGTAACACATGAAAAGGGGAGATGATGCCCATTAAAAATTATACCAAGAGTGAAGAAGGAGACCTGGGTGTATAAACAATGAAAATGTCATACTCAGATGAAAACGAAAATATCAAGGTAGATCTAAAATATGCATTCAAACTGAGAACAGTTTTAGCAAACACGCAAGAGGGGCAGCCACCTCTGCACAGCCTGATAGTTCCAAATGCAAACAAAAGAGGAGTATGGGGCTGATAAGAGTGCAGAGTGGGCATGATTAGATCAACTCTATTAAAAGCTGTGAAAGACAATAAACGATTCAGTAGAAGTAATCTCCATTCAGGTTTGCTCAGTATCCCACTGGAGAACTTTGTCAAAATCTTTTGACAAGCTAATTAAAAACAGACAGTTATGCAGCATTTGCTGTTTACCTTTGTGAAATGAATCAACCCATCTTCAAGTTCCTTTATTCAAATTTCGTCCACTATCTTGTCATGTTGACCTTTATTGTACGATATCATGAATAAACTGCATATTCATCAAGACAGCTTTGATGTCACCGTGAAAATAAAATGTCACCTGGAAAGAACTTTTAGCCAGTGTTTAGCTCAATGAAGAAAATGTCCATTGAGTATTGACTATGTACTATACTTATTGCAAGTATTCTAAGCATATCAATAATAAATGGTTTCTGCTTTGAGTAAATAATGATATATTAAAATATGTAGTCTGGATTTTCCAAGGTAATTTTTTTCAGATGTCTTTTTCTGAATTAAAAGTATATATTTTCTTCAGAAAAAGTATGTCTTTTTACAATGCTCAGTTTTTTAACAATATATATTCAGAACCAGTATACCTTTAAAAGTCTTCTAAAGATGGAAAAGGGGGAAATGTTAATTCTGTTTAGTTGCTGCTTTTAATCCATGCTGTACAATACCTTGCAGTGGTTCTACAGGGTAAGTTGATGTCCCGAGGCAAGAATAGTTTATATTTTCACTAGCACTTGGAAACTTGGAAGAAACTTAAGTAAAGTATTCTTTATGCCCACTCAGTCCTTCAGGGCTAGTTTTACTTTAACAAACTCCTTTCTAAAGATTCAAAGTAGGTCATATTTTCTAGCATCCCATTGCCCACGAAGGTCTACAAAGAATCTAGCAAGTAGGGCCAACCCAGCTGTGCCTTTCAGAAAGTTATAGTTCAGGGATTTGAATACTTTGTAAAAATCTTGTACATGGACAGATTTCTAATTAAAAAATACATTACAATAGTCTATATCATGGGCTAGTATATGCTTTCAGGTAGATAGATATGGGAAGATAAAATCAAAATACTAAGCATTATCTAAGAATATTTTAGATATAGTGAAATTTGATGGTGATGAGACTTCCGCTTAGAGCGATGTCTGTGTGTTATGTGAGAATTCATACCCATTTCAGGAATTTCATCTGACTTTGGCTGGCCCATGTGTCGTGTCTGCTGTCAAAACTGCTTTAAAAAAATTGTGATGGGGGTAAGGGGAGATGGGGAGAGAAAAGTTAGAAGGGAAGGAGGGGGGAACTTGGGGAAAAAGGAAGATTGGGATAAAGGAAGGTTGGATAGGGGAGCACGGAAACACAATTCTTAGTTAAGGGAGCCACCTTAGGATTGACAAGAGACTTGAACCTAGAGTGGCTCCCAGGAGCCCAAGGCGATGTCCCCATTTAGTTCCTTGGGCAGCTGAGGATAGGGAACCTGAAATGACCCTATCCTATAGCAATACTGACGAATATCTTGCACATCACCATATCTGGTGATGGATGGAGATAGAGACAGAGACCCACACTGGAGCACTGGACTGAGCTCCCAAGGTCCCAATGAGGAGCAGAAGAAGGGAGAACATGAGCAAAGAAGTCGGGACCACGAGGGGTGCACCCACCCACTGAGGCAGTGGGGCTGATCTATTGGGAGCTCACCAAGGCCAGCTGGACTGTGACTGAAAAAGCATGGGATAAAACTGGACTCTCTGAACATGGCGAACAATGAGGGCTGATGAGAAGCCAAGGACAATGGCAAGGGGTTTTGATCCTGCTTAATGTGCTGGCTTTGTGGGAGCCTAGCCAGTTTGGATGTTCACCTTCCAAGATATAGACGGAGGGGGGAGGACCTAAGACTTACCACAGGGCAGGGCACCCTGACTGCTCTTTGGACTGGAGAGGGAGGGGGAGAGGAGTGCGGGGAGGGGGAGAAGGGTGGGAGGAGGGGGAGAAGGGTGGGAGGAGGGGGAGGGAAATGGGAGGCTGGGAGGAGGCGGAAACTTGTTTTTTTTTTCTTCCTTTTCTCAATAAAAAAATTGTGATATATTCTGCTTGTTAAAGAAAAGTGAGTTCCTGCTTTTATACTATCTTCTCATGCACACATCCACTTTTACCATTCCTTGAATGGTGTTTAATCATTTTTGTTTAATTAGTATTCACATGACACTCTTCAGTGTAAATCTCTTGTCTGTGTGAGCTACCGAGATTGCATTTTTTATTCCTATACAACTTTTACTTTCCCCCAATGCTGTTAATTGCCACATTCCATTTTCTTAGATGTGTAGGTGCATTCCATTAATTCTGTGTCAATATTCTTTCAAAACTATAATTTACTTGCAATATATTAAAGCTCATTTTCCTTATGTCAAGTTTTGTTTTTATATATTGTGCATGGAGCTCTGCTTTCCTTGCTGCATGATTCTGACCACTTTAATTTAGTATACCAGACAGTCATCTCACCACAAGGCAGGGAAACTGACTCATGTCTCATTTAATCTGGATCTTTCTCTTTGAAAACTTTCCTGGGGAGGGGACTTTCCTGTGAATAGTTGAGGTTTTATCATCATCAGGAAATATGCTGTCAAGAGCTTCTGGAACTATCAACTTTATAGAATACTTAAAATATAAAGTGTAAGGAATTAATAATACCTCTGCATCTATCTTACACATACATAAATCTTCATGAGCATAGATTTTATATTTCTATTTTCTGCTTAGTTTACACACAGTTACACACACTCAGTTTGTGTTGCATGGGAAAGTTATATAAGAACATTTCAACTAAGCCATAAAGAAGGAAGAGTTGAGAATATAAAGACACCAACAGGATAGATTTCAGGGAATCTGATAGGAGTGATTTAGAAGCAGAGATCAGAATAAAAGTCAATCACAGTTAAAAAAATTTCAACAACCAAATTCAAATTGAAAATAGAACAATAATAAGAAACATAAATACTAAAGGTTTGCCATTCTGGTAAAGCTTATGTTTATTGCAGCATCAACGAAGGGAATTATTCCAATTCATCTAACCAAAGCTATGAAAAAAAATAGCACAATAAAAGCAATCAGTTCAAAAGATCGATCCAGCCCTTCTTCCTTGCAGGAGATATTGCCATCACTAATTGGTGACCTCCATTAGCCTTCTGATGCATCTAATTGTAATATTGAGTTGGAAGTGTCAGCCCAGCCCCTGGCCTGGGAATTGCCACTTGGACTCCAATTCCCAGCCTGCCGAGTGCTTGGATTGCCCTGGGAAGGGTCAAGACCACTCCCACAGAGTATTTATGCTCATACTGGACAAAGGAACACGTTGTTTCGGGTTTTATGTGTGCTCTCCCTCTGCTTTTCCCCACCATGCTCCTGCCCACCAGAGATCATGACATTCATTAAGTGTGGGCATTTTTGATTCAGTCTAATCTGATTTGATTGGAGTTCTTGCACCAGTGGAGAGTCTCGGTTAGGAAATATTCCTAACACTAATGATGATGACAATTACATATTCTGTATAAGAAATTTGCATATTGCTGTGATAAAATACTATCACCAAGTCAGCTTATCAAAAAAATAGTTTATTTGAGTTTATGGTTCAAAAAGGATGATAGTCCATGTTGGCAAGGAATCCGTGACTAAAGATGAGACTTTACATTATGAACGACCAGCTGAGAGTAAGGAGACATCAAGGAAAAGTGCATGGCTTCTAAACCTCAAAGAATGCCTCATTGATATACAGCAAGGGAAAATATCCTGAATCCACAAATATCTGAGCATATCTGTGAATCCCACAGAGTCCTTCTTCAAAATGTTTTTCAGTTGTATTAATTCATTTATCTTTCATTCATTTACTTGATTGAAGTAATGGGCTTGGAACAAAAAGATTCATGCATCTGTTCTACCCCTGAGTCACCTCCCCAAATCAAGGATGGTTTGTTAATACAGTGATAAAATGAGCTAGTCACAGAATAGATATGCTACATATTAAAGGTCAGGCAAAGTGAAATATACATTTGTGATTATACTTACATAAGTTCATATAAAATGCAAAATAATCATAAGTCACACTGAAAGTTAGGTGGGCAAAGAGGGGGAAGGGCAAGGCTTTAATAGACTCATTGAGGGAGCTGTGGAGTAATGGGAGTAATGACTATTATTATCTTTATACAGTTTTTTTCAAGCTATGGTAGAAATTCTTGATTAGATTCAGATATTAAATACATCAAATTTTACGTGTAGAAGTATAACTCATAATTGAAATTGTTGATTTTGCTTTAATTTTTCTATTTGACATTTTTATTTTATATCACTATGCCTTTTAAAGTTCATTTGCTTTAGTTGATTTTTTTGGTTTTGTTCACTCTTTCGTCTACTGACAAGGTGAAACTGAGGTGAATTAAGTAGAAGGACACATCTCCATTTCTAGTTTATATTGTGAGATGATGCGACTATATTACGTGTTATACAAAACAAATTTAAATTATACAACATTTACTTCCCAACTCAGCTATACCTGGTTTATCACAATCTACATCTTAGTAATAAATATAAACTATCAGCATGTAAAAGTTAACAAATAGCTTCTGGCTCATAACCTATAAATCACTTTATTTTTCTAACTCAAAGGTAAATACAGTAGAATGCAAAAGTGCAAACAATACATCATATGTTACAAAATGTTGTTCAAATGCTAGGTGGCCTTATGCCTCTAACAGAAAGACACAAATAGGAACTGTATCATAGTGACCAGATTTAGGAGTAATATTCAATTCTACTGATAGAAGGATACCTGGAACAAAAAAAAATATATAGCACTTTCATGAGTGTAACCTTAGATAATTTTTGACAGAAGCAGAAAAGTAGTCAAGTGCCTTCCTGCTTTATATCCTCAGGTGTTCTTCTGAAATCCTATAAAATCCTCACTTGTTTGTTTTGTATTAGGCTTAGAACTCTCTTATTTAGACAAAAGTGAGAGAAGCTGTGGAAACTTTTTCTGCCAATAGCCTTTAAGATACCTGCCCACTTGGGCATGGTCTCTTATACTATAAATGCAACTGTAGAGCTTGCACGGTCTCTCTCCAGGATGCTGTATTCAGTTCCTATTCCCTGTTCATGTAGAGGACTGTGATGTGTAAATCTACTCATAAATAAATAGCCCTTTATTATACTCAATTCTGAGCTAGTGTGGGTATTTTATATTGTCCATCTTCAAGCTATTGTATCCAAGCCACCCTGTAGCTATTACCATCCAAGTACTCTGAAGGAGAAAACAGAAAATTTAGGGAAAATAGTTACAAAGAAGAGTAAATAGTATTTAATGGACCAGTAATCAGTAATAAGTACTGTGGTCTCTTCTAGAATGAAGCCTCTGTGTCTTGAAGTTTGGTGTATGTGAAAAAAAAAAGATGGATTAAACCCCCAAAGAGCAAAGAGTAGTACAAAATGGAAAAGAGTGAACACTTCAAATAAAAGTATGATGAGTGATCACTAATGTGCCTTCAAAATAGATGTACAATAACAATGAGTTAAGCAGTAATAGAACTGTTTGAGTATCTTGCTTTTTTGTGTGTTTAAAGATTAGAGGGGATGTAACCAATTTTATGTCACATAATCAGGTGACAATAGTTTTCAAACACATACAAATAGATAAAGCTGTATAAACTATCCACTAGATACATGTCTAGGTTGTCTTTTCCAAATAATTTACAGAGTACTAAATTGTGCTATTAGAACAGGGGAGTATTATGCAAGCACTTTTTGTGGAGTTCTCCTATGTACAGAATCATACAACACTGTTAGATTTGCTCAAAAACAGAGAGGCAGAATCCCAGGCACAAAGTCTTATAACCACTTTCCCCCAGATTTGCATTTGTATGTGTGTTTTTTCTCTACTTCTTATTTATGCATTTTTAAAAATTGTAATAGATTTTTATACAGTATATTTTGATCAAGGTTTTTCCTCCCTCAATTCATTCTAGATCATTCAGTCTTCTCACTCATCCAAATCCACTCTTTCTTTCACGAAAACGAAAAATAAAAAAGCAAAAACAGGCATCTAAGAAATAAATAAGTTAGTTAAAATGCATAAAAACAAACAACAAATAAACAAACAGGAAATAAGAAGCCAAAGAAAAAGCACACGAAACATAGATATAAAATCACACAAGTCTGCACACATAAAAATTCCATATAAGCATAAAATTGGAAAACAAAAGGTTTAAGCAAAAATTAAGTAATGTAAAGGAAATGCCACACAAAATATGTGACAGAAATCCTCCAAAACAATATCAATGAGGTTGTTTGTATTTTCTGTCTACTGCAGGATATGGGGCTTACCTAAGAGCAGTTAATACACACAGTAACAGTTCATTGGAGAAAACTAATTTTTCCTTTTGAGCAGTTGCCAGTTGGAGACAGAGGATTGTGTCTGCTTTCTCTCTCAGTTCTGCTACCCTGTCTATTCCAGGCCTGTGCAGCCCCCGTGAATACTGCAATGTGAGTTCCTATGTGCATCTGTCCCACTGTGTTTAGGTGTGATTTTGGTGTCATTCATCCCCTCTGGCCCTTACGTTCTTTCTGCCTTCTATTGTACAAAGTTGCTTCAGGTGTAAGAACGAAGAGTTCATATACAGTAATTATGAAGCTGAGTTTCAGGTTGACAAACCAGTATTTGGACTGGAAAAAATTATTCTGTATGAGCAGTTGGAGGTAGAAGCACTTTGCTGGCAGTAGCCTGAGAACCAATCCCCACTTCTGGAATGCCATTCAGGTCCTACACTACAGGTCCAATTTTATGCTGCATTGTTTCAAAAAAAGGACAAAGAATGCAGAAGCTGTTACGAAACTTTTCTTTATAAGACCTTTATCCTTAAATTTGTGAGACAAGACAGAGAATATCAACACCACCATGGCTATGAGATAACAACAGAGTTAAGTGGGTCTGGTTCAGGAAGATCTACAATTCCTTCACTGGCAGTTTTATAACTACTGATAAATTTGAGATTTTACATTATTTCCTTTTTCCCCCTTTCCTCATTTTTTAACCCTTTCTTAAGAAAAAATAACTAAACCGGGCGGTGGTGGCGCACGCCTTTAATCCCAGCACTAGGGAGGCAGAGGCAGGCGGAT
>NC_022031.1:26212114-26213397 GCF_000317375.1 Microtus ochrogaster
TTCTTGAAATCCATGTCAAAGAGAAGATCATTCTTAAGATTAGATTTCACTTTAATTTTTAAATTCAAATAAATTTTATTCAGAGTATTTAAATTCAGTCACACAGCAATTCCTTGAGATTGAATTCAGCATATGCACAGTGTTTATGTTTTGAAATATCTTCTAATGAGAAGTGAACTTTCAGATCCTATGGGTTAAGCAAGCAGTCTACCACTGATCCACAGCCTTACTTCTAATAACCATATTTAACATACAAATAAAAATTGTGAGACTAAGATATACCAGTTAAAGATGCACCTGAATATTTGCTTCTAGAGTTAAGGGCTAAAGTTACATTTAAATTTAAATTACTATGCTCCTCAGATCTACAAAACAAAAATAACCCTAGCCTATAAGCTGCAATTGCCCAAAGACAGATAACTTTTTGGAATGCTGGAGACTGTTTTTTTATTTAAGATAACAAGCCAGGTGTTTTCACTTCTTTAAACAAGTTGCCCCTGGACAACACCTCACCTTATGTCTGCACAGAGCTTGTTTGGCCACAGGTGTACAGGAGGTGTGGGGGCAGATGTAAACTTGCCCCTCATTGGACAAAACTGGAAGCCCATAACCTTGTAGGTTTTGCCCTTTTAGTACCTGACTATTGCAATTCAGGGACATTCTCTGGAAATCCCAGGTATGGACCTGGCTAGTGTCCATGGCCAGTATTGAATAAAGTTTACTTCAAATTTGGTTCAAAAATTGTGGTAACAGTGTTATCATCCCCTGGTATCAACACTATCTATTTCAAATCTTCTCTCCTTCTCTACTTGATTTTCTCTTCCTCTTTTCTTTATTAGTTTGATTTCCACTTGCCTTTAATCTCATAACAAAATTCTAAGATTGGTTACACGTAGCAAATATGTAATAAATTTACTAACAAATGTGTAAAAATAACTAATGTATTGTAGGCTCAAGAGTATAAAATATTATTAGTGTATATAAGCTAGGAAACCTGATTTATTAAAATGGTGTTTTGGTTATTTTTATATAGCTATAGATTTACTGAATATACTTTTATTAAAATGTTAATAATTGGTAACATCAGAGTAATAAATCTCTATAATATGAAATTGAGAAGTTCTCCAAATATTCCACAAAAATGAAATATTTAGACATTTGGCAAGTGGTTTATGCTCAGTAAATACACATATGTGAGAATATGTACAAGTACATATATGTAAGAATTTCATATTCACAGGGTCATCTTTATTCCTTTTTTGATCATAGAATTTCTTTCTTTT
>NC_022031.1:26216147-26217906 GCF_000317375.1 Microtus ochrogaster
GGGGAGAACCTTGGACTTTCCACAGGGCAGGGAAACCTGACTTCTCTTTGGACCAGAGAGGGAGGGGGAGAAGAATGGGGGTAGGGGAAGAAGGTTGGGAGGAGGGGGAGGGAAATGGGAGGCTTTGTGGAGGCAGAAACTTTTTTCTTTTTTTTTTTCCTTTTCTCAATATAAAAAAAACAATATGCGGGAGTCAATTTTACTCTGTTTGAAGATTCCTCTTGTACAAAATCAAAATAATAATAGAATTTAACTGAAAATTTTGTTATAAAAGTTACTATTCACAGTCATAATGTAGGTCATTTAGCTTTTACTACTTTCACATCAAACATCAGTTGAACACTTCTGGTGTGTGCTATTTAAGAGTTTACTGTTGTGTGCTTTGTGTATACCCGATATGGCATCATAAAGGACTATTTCCTTACCTAGTCTTAGGGAAGACAACATTCTAAATCATGTCCTTTATATTTAACAATTATTTTCAATTAGCTGGAAAGATGCAAACAATATAAGGAAAATACACTGGTACACTGGAATAATCGAGCAAGATTCTTTCTTCTGTTTTTTTTAATATGCTGAACATGTTTGAATTTCTGTATGATTATGAAAATAATGAGTTTCCAAAATCTCAATCTTCAAACATACTATTTTGAATTTTTTGTATTATTTGTGTAAATAATAACCTATTCTAATATGTTTGCCAACTTTTATTACCTGGGTTAACAATCTAGGACCAAAATTATATTTTTAATTATGACACAGGCACATCTCAATATTTTTCTACTTTATTTTTTTATTCATTTTACACACCAACTACAGTTTTCCCTGCCTTCCATCCTTCCCCTCCCACTTACCTTTCCAGATCCCTCATCTGTTCTTCAGAAAGGGTAAGGCCTCCCATGGGGAGTCAACAATGTCTGGCATATCACCTTGAAGTAGGACCAAGACCCTCCTCCTATTCCAAGGCTGAGCAAGATATTCCACCATAAAGAATGGGCTCCAAAAAGCCAGTTCATGCACCAGGGATAAATCCTGGCACCCTTCCAGGGGCCCCACAGAAAGATCAACCCTCACAAATGTCACCCACATTCAGAGGGCCTAGTTTGATCCCATGCAGGGTCCCAGCTGTCAGTCTAGAGTCCATAAACTCCCACCAACTCAGGTCTGTTCCCTCTATGGGGTTCTCCATCATGATCCCACTTCCCTGTGCTCCTTTACTCTCTTTAACTCTATACTCCAGGTGCTCAGCCCAGTGTGTGGCAGTGGATCTCTGCATCTGCTTCAATCAGTTACTGGATGAAGGTTCTATGTTGACAATTAGGGTAGTCACCAGTCTCATTACAGGAGAAGACTAGATCAGACACATTCTCCATTATTGCTAGGAGTCTTACCTTGGATCATCACTGTGGATTTCTGTGAGATTCCCTAGCTTCAGGTTTCTCCCTAACCTAATAATGGATCCCTCTATCAAGATATCTCTTTCATTGCTTTCCCTTTCCATAACCCTCTCAACTCAACCATCCCATTCCCTCATGTTTCTTTTCCTCTTCCCCTTTTTTCTCCCTTTCCCCAAGTTTACCCAGGAGATCTTATCTATTTCCCCTTCCTAAGGTAACCCAAGTGTCCCTCTTTGGTTCCTCTTTGTTCCATAGCTTCTCTGGGAATGTAGATTGTAGCCTGGCTTTCCTTTGCTTTACATCTAATATCTGTTTATGAGTACAGAGCATATTTGTCTTTCTGGGTATGGGTTACCTTTCTC
>NC_022031.1:26218256-26221286 GCF_000317375.1 Microtus ochrogaster
CTATCATTCACTATCAATGGAGAAAACAAGACATTCCAGGATAAGAACAAATTTAAACAGCGTTACTATACCTTTATAGTAGAGCTTGAAGTCAGGGATGGTGATGCCTTTTGAAGTTCTTTTCTTGTGGAGGATTGTTTTGACCATCCTGATTTGTTTGTTTGTTTTTCTTTTTTTTTTCAATAAACTTGAGTATTGTTCTTTCAAAGTATGGGAAGAATTGTGTTGGGATTTTGATGGGAATGCATTGAATCTGTAGATTGCTTTTGGTAAGATTGTCATTTTTATTATGTTGATTGATAAAAACTTTCAATCACCATAGTAGAACAAACAAAGTAGTCTATGACACAATCAGATTTAAACAACACCTGTCCATAAATCCATCCCAATAGAAAGTGCTGGAAGGAAGAGACCAACCTAATGAAGCTAACTGTGGTCATAATGCACAGGCAATAGATAATGTCACACCAGCAATTCTCAAAGAAAGGAAACACATATACACACACACTACCACTACCACCAACAAAACCAAAGAAAAATAACAAGAATTAACAATCACTGGTCATTAATATTCCTTAATTAATATCAATGGACTCAAATCACCCAAAATAAGACACAGGCAAACAGAATGGATATGGAAACAGAATTCATTTTTCTGATGCATACAGAAATACACTTCAACTACAAAGACAGATATTAACTCAGAGGAAAGGATTGTGAAAAGGTTTTCTAATTCAATAGACATAAAAAACAAACTAGTATAGCTACCCTAATATCCAACAAAATAGACTTTAAATTAAAATGAAAAGAGGTGGAGAAAGACATTTAGTATTCATTGTAAGTGACTGCTATAGTTTTGAAGGGAAATTTATCCTGACTTGTTTGGAAGTCAGGCTATGCCTGGAGTTGCAAAGGGACATTTCTGCAGGCTGGAACTGCAGTAGGGCAGTTTTGGAGGGAAGGTATCCTGACTTTTTGGGAACTCAGTCTGTGTCTGAAGCTGAAGAGCCATGAGAGATTTTCTTCCAGCAGAATTTAATAATCCTGGGCCTCTCCTAGAGAGAACTGTTCCAGTTGAGCTTTGCTCTGTTCCCCTAAGGGAATATCCTAGCAGAGCTATCCCTTTCTTATGCTATGCTCTGTTCTCACCCAAGATGTTCTTCTGCTTCACTCTGCTAAATAGGAAACCCCTGGAGAAAGGTAACAATTGTCTTTTGCTCTGGTGAAAAGTTACTTTTCTGCATAACCTGAAGGGAGTTTTTCAGCTGATTTAATAGTTTCTTCTGGTTGTTTCCTGCTCAGTCTCCTTAAGAGAATGTCCCGACAAAGGTTCTTCTTAGTTTTTCCCCTCATCCCCTCTAAGGGAATGACTCAGCAAAGGTTCTTCTCCTTCCTGCTGGTGAAAGAAGATCTTCACCTAAAACTCTTTAAGAAAGAGATTTATTTGGGGAGGAGGAGTCAGAAGAGTGGCAGTCTCTGCCAGGGTGGGAAAGGACAGCCATTAGTTGGGCAGAGGGATTGCATAGGGCTTTTTAGAGGAGGAGTTTTCCCTGGAAGAAGATTTTCTGTTCAGGGATTGCTTAGTATTTCTGCTCAGGAATTTGTTGGTTTAGTTTTTCAGTAGTATAGTTGCCTCTGGTTTCAGAGTCAAGCTCTGTTTCTTTCACTGTCTCTATTTTGTGTTATGGCTTTATTTCCAGAGCTAAAGCATGCTTGTTTCATTTGCTATGGTTCTAGGTCCAAAGTGTGTTTCTTTGGCTCTGGTTGCAGAGTCAGAATATGTTCATGTTTTTTTTTTTTTTTTCAAGTTTATCACTAAAGTGTTTCTTTCAGTAAGTAGGGGTTCTGGGTGAGAATGCTAGATTTTATACTCAGGGATTGGTTGATTTTCTTCTTAGGAATTGTTTGGTTTTCCTGTTCAGGAATTGGTTGGTTTCGTGTTCAACTGGTCAGGGTCAGAGTTGGGTCTGGTCAAAGTCAAACTGGGTGGGCAGAGTTGCTTATTCACTCCCAGCCACCAGTACCCAAAATAATCACACAAAAAAACTGTGTTATTACAATACCACTTGGACTATTAGCTCATGCTTTTTATTGGCTAGCTTTTATATCTTAAATTAACCCTTTTCTATTAAAACTGCATTTCTTTCCTTTTTTTTTTTTTCTTTTTGGCTCTAGTTTGGAACCAAGGCATATTTCTTTCTCTCACTCTAGTTCTAGGATCAAAGTGTGTTTCATTGACTCTGGTTTCAGGGTCAGGGTATGTTTCTTTGGTTCTGGATTCAGGGACAAAATATGTGCGTTTTTTCCATTGGCTCAGGTTTCCAATCCATGATGGGTTTCTTTCACTAGCGCCAATTTCAGGACCAGAGAAGGTTTCTTTCATTAGCTAAGGTTTCAGGGCCAGGGTAGGTTTCACTGGCTCTGGCTTTGGGCCAAGGTGGGTTTCATTAGCTCTGGTTTCAGGCTCAGAGTAAATTTCTTTCACTAGCTCTTGTTTCAGGGCCACCGTGGGGTCTCCTTGACTGACCACTTTACCCTACATTCATCACAGGAACAATCCATAAAGATGAAGTCTCAATTTTAAAATTTATGCTCCAAATACAAGTACACCCACATTTGTAAAAGAAACATTACTAAAGCTTAAATCAAATATCAAACCGCAGACACCATTAGTGGGAGACTTCAGCACCATACTTTCACCAAGAAACAGCTCTTCCAGAAAGAATCTTAACAGAGAAATAAGGGAACTAAGAGTTTTTATGACTCAAATAGTTTTAATAGACATATATGGAACATTTTACCTATATACAAAATAATGTACTTCTCAGCACTTCATGGAACCTTTTGTAAAATTGGCCATATACTCAGTCACAAGGCAAATCTCAATAGATATAAAAAATTGGAATAACCCCTTATATCTTATCAAATCTTGTGGCTTAAAGTAAAAATACAATAACAGCCGGACGGTGGTGGCGCACGCCTTTAATCCCAGCACTCGGGAGGCAGAGGCAGGCGGATCTCTGTGAGTTC
>NC_022031.1:26221386-26234066 GCF_000317375.1 Microtus ochrogaster
AAAAAAAAAAAAATACAATAACAACGCTAATTTCAGAAAGCCTACAAACTCATGGAAACTGAATAATTCTCAACTAATCACCACTGAGTCAGGGAAGAAATACAAAAAAAAAAAAACTTCCTAGAATTCAATGAAAATAAATACAAAACATGCCCCAAATTATGTGACACAATGAAAATAGCACTATGAGAAAGATTCATAACACTAAGTGCCAACATAAAGAATTTGAAGAAATCTCAGATTAGCAATTTAACAACACATCTGAAAGCTCTAGAACAATACCAAGCACATACCTAGGAGGAGTAGATGCCAGGAACTAATAAATCTCTGGGCTGAATTCAATAAAATATAAACAAAGAGAGCAATACAATTAATCAATTAAACAAAGAGTTGATTCTTCTTGAAAATCAGTAAGATAGACAAACCTTTGTGCAAACTAATTAAAGGCAGGGAGAGAATATCCAAATTAACAAAATCAGAAATGTAAAGGGAGGCATAAAAACAGACACTGAGGAAATTCAAAGAATCATCAGGACATAAACCTGTACTCCACAAGATTGGAAAATCTAAAAATAAGTGGACAATTTTGTAGGTAAATTCCAAAATTAAATCTGGACAAGATAAACAACTTAAATCGACCTATAATCCCTATGTATATAGAAGAAGTCATTAAAAAGTCTCCCAACCAAAAAAATCCCAGGACCAGATAGTTTCAGCACTGAATTCTACAACAACTTCAAAGAAGAGTTAATTCCAGTACTCTTCAAAATGTTTCACCCAATAAGAACCAGAAGGAATATTGTCAAACTCTGTTTATGAAGCTACAGTCATGCTGATTCTCTAAGCACATAACGATGCAACAAAGAAAGAATATTGCAGACCAATATCCCTCACTATCATTGATGCAAAAATACTCAATAAAATATTGACAAACTAAATCCAAGAACACATCAAAAGAAATCATCTACCATGATCGAGTAGACTTCATTCCAACAATGCAGTTGAAAAATGGTTCAACTTATGGAAACCTGTGAAAACTCGCCTATCCTCCTGCAACTTCAATGGTACTCTGAAACACAGCTTGCTACAATACAGAGGTGACCAAGAGGTGAGAGACTAGCTATGTGTCAGGACAACCCACTCTCTAGGACCTCCTTAGTGGGTCAAAAACCTAGGCTCCTCCCCCAACTGCCTTGGTTTCTCTAGCCAGCCAGCAGGAGAGTTTCCTGCAGATTAGGCTGTGCCAATACCCACCCCCATCTAATGGACCCCCCAGCCCCAGAATCTACAAGTCCAATACTGTCCCCATACTTGCCTATTCTCTGGCCGCCTCAGAGGAACGCTGAAATACAGCATGCTACAATATGGAAAAGATCAAGAGGATAGCTTCCTCCTGAGAAAACCAAGAAAGAGGACCAAGAGAGGAGAGAGGACCAAGAGAGGAAACCCAAAGCACAAGTTGTGACTGCACAGAGGGACCAAGAGAGTGATCAGGAGAGAAAGCCAAGAGAGCAGGCTAAGAGAGACCTCAGTGGATCTCTGAGACATAGACACTAACAGTACAGAGCAGACCAAGTACAATTCCCAAAGACTCATACAGACACTGCAAGGATTAGTCCAAGACACAAAGACACTGCCGGCATTAATTGAAGAAAAAGATGGGTAGGCACCAATGCAAGAATTTATCCAACAACCTAAAAAACAACATGGTAACACCAGAACCCAGTGGTCACACAACAGGAAGACTTGATCATCCTAACCCAGAAGAAGCAGAAGAAAAAGATTTTAAATATAACTTTATGAAGATGATGGAGACCTTTAAAGAGGAAATGTAAAACTTCTTTAAAGAAACGGAGAAAAGACAACAAATAGAAGAAATTAATAAATCCGTCAAAGATAAGGCCTCTCTTGGGTATATTCCCAAGAGTGGTATTTCTGGGTCCAGGGGTAAGTTGATCCCAAATTTCCTGAGAAACCGCCACACTGCTTTCCAAAGTGGTTGCACAAGTTTGCATTCCCACCAGCAATGGATGAGTGTACCCCTTTCTCCACAACCTCTCAAGCAAAGGCTATCATTGGTGGTTTTTATTTTAGCCATTCTGACAGGTGTAAACTGGCTTTGTGGGAACCTAGGCAGCTTAGATGCTCACCTTACTAGACCTGGATGGATGTGGGTGGTACTTGGACTTCCCACAGGGCAGGGAACCCTGATTGCTCTTTGGGCTGATGAGGGAAGGGGACTTGATTGGGGGAGGGGGAGGGAAGTGGGAGGCGGTGGCAGGGAAGAGACAGAAATCTTTAATAAATAAATAAATAAAATAAAATAAATCCTTCAAAGCAAACCAAGAAAGAACAATCATGCAGGTGAAGCAAACAGTTAAAGTCTTGAAGGCTGAAATAGAGGCAATAAAGAAAAAGCCTTTGACAAAACTTATCACTCCTTTATGATAAAGGAAAATTCAGAAATACAAGGGACATATCTAAACGTAATAAAAACAATATACAGCAAGCTGACAGTCAACATTACACTAAATAGAAACTCAAAGTGATTCAACTTAAATCAGGAAGAGGACAAGGCTTTTTATTCTATCCATATCTATTCAACCTACTATTCAAAGTTCTAGCTAGGGCAACAAAAAGCAAATAGAGATCAAGGGGACACAAACTAGAAAGGAAGACATTAATTTTTTTTTACTTGCACATGGTATGATAATATACAGAAATGACCCCAAAACTTCTACAATGAAACTACTACAACTGATAAATACCTCCGGTAATGTGCCAGGCTCTAAACATTTTAAATTCTATTTTTATGAATTTTTGAGAATTTTATACAATGTACTTTGGACATATTCAATACTCACAAGCTCTAGTTCAGAACCTATACACCCTACCATCCTTTCCAACCCAAATTTGAAATTTCCTCTCACTTTTTCTATTCATACATCTATTATAGATTATGTTATTCAGCTGGTTTTGGGGATAGACCCACCTTGGGTTGTGCTTAAATCATCAGGATTCGTATCATTAAAGAAACTGGACTCTCCCTCTCTCACATCTTTAATCAAATTTTAGCCAACTTCTTTGTAATCCTGTTATACAATGTGATAGATAATTGTTTTACCACATCCTTAAATAAAAATCTCTCAAAATAATCTAGTGAAGTTTTATTTCTATTTCAAATTGAATAATTATATTGTTAATTCAATTTTTGAAAGTAATGCTCAGGAGAGTAGAGTTAGAATATGTATAACCTTATAATATAATTATAATAACCAAAGATATTTTTGTTGGTTGAGCCAATCAACATGCTTGCTGAATATAACTTGCTCTTATTTCTTGGGACAGATGTTTCAAAAATCTACAAATGAGGAGATATCCTTACATTAACTTCAGGACATTTTGACAGTTGGAAATTCATCGTCATCAATCACTTTTGAGTTCTGAGTAAAAGTGCTTGAAAATCAGATTGATATTCAAAAATACTTCAAGATATATTAGTATAATTTTACAATACTAGGGCTGCAGAGATTGTTCAACAGTGCTGAGAGCCTCTAGAGAAGGTAAGCTAGGTTCTCCAAATCAACATAAGGTGTTCCCAACCACCAGCAACTCCAGCTCTGTGGTATCTGATGCCTGATTTGGATAATACAAACCATTGGCTTGTACATATGTTGAATGTTTGTAACCAGCTGGTGGAACTGTATATTAAGGATTTAGAGATGTGGTTTTTTTTTTTTTTAAGAAGTTTTGTCAATGGGAGTGGTCTTTAAGGATTCAGAAGCCCAATTCTCTGTCTCTGTCATCTGTTTCTCTTTGTCTCTGTCTCTACCTTTATGCCTCCTAATTGTGGATCCAATATATGCTCAGCTACTTCTCTAGCAATGTATCTATCTGCCTGATAGCATACTCCCAACAATGATGTTATTGGACTAACTTTCTGAAACTATGATCAAACCTCCAATTACATGCTTTTCTTTTAAAAGTTTTCTTGGTCGTAGTGTCTTTTCACAGCAATAGAAGAGTAACTAAAACATCTTCCTCTTGTTTTAATCAGGTAACTTTACATAAAAATTCAAAAACAAACACATATACACCTATATAAAAATTAAATTATAAGGCAAGAAATGGCTCTAGGTTTAAGAAGAGTTTAGAACTTTCATCTATCTCTTTACAGGGTCATTCACAAACTGTCTTTGTGGGCTTTTTTTGTTTGTTTGTTTGTTTTATATCATGTGGCTCCATGGCGGCTCTCTTACACATCCTTCTTTCTCCCAGCATTTAGTTTAGTTTTCCCCACCTAGCTCTGTTCTGCCCTGCTATAGGCTCAAAACAGTTTCTTTATTCAGTAACCAATAAAAGTAAAACAAATACAGAAGGACTTTCCATGTCACATTGAGATGAGTGACAATTGTTTTAGTCAGTATTCTATTACTCTGAATAAACACCATGAACAAGGCAACTGACATAGAGAAAGCATTTACCTGGGACTTGCAGCATACAGGTATACATGGTGATGGAGAAGAAGCTGAAAGTCCTACATCTGAATCTACAGGAAGCAGGAAGAGAGAGAGAGAGAGATACACTAGGCTTGGCATTGCTTTTGACACTTCAAAGAGCATCTTTAATAACACACTTCCTCTAACAAGGCCACAGCTATCTCAAAAAACCTATAGCTCCTAATCTTTCTCAAGGAGTGCTACTTCCTGATGACTAGGAATTCAGCTAAATGAGCCTATGAGGACCAGTTTTACTCAAATCACCACATCAAATTAAAGATAAAAACTCAAGGAATTAGAGGAAATGTGTTAAAATAAAAAAGAATAACTAATAACAAACAATGGATTTATTCAATACTTTATTTACAAAATTACAAAATTCTAGTATATGCATATGCTTTAGATTAACTGTAGTTATAAAAATTCTTAGATTTTGACAAAGCATTTTACTCAAATATGGATACATTAAATAATTATGCATTAGAAATTCTGTTATTTACATTTTAAATTTACACTAAAATATTCTAAGTTAGACACCTTGAAAAATACTGTAATAAATTTTATTTTGCTTCATGCTATAAGCCACCTAATTAATATGATATTTCAGTTCAGGTCCTTTTCTTAAGTTAGAAGTTTGGAGGGGCACATGAAATCAGCATAGAAAACCACGTGACTCAAAGTGTTCTAACAGGATTAGATTTGATGAGAGATCTAGAATAAAATTGCCAGTAATGAAGTCATTGGGCAATGGATAAATAGTGAAGGCAGAAAGTCAATGAATTTATAGTGACAAACTTTGACTAGTAAACATAGAATTTAGTATATGAAAAGCAGAGCAGCATAGTGACTTGCGATAAATCTGTGAAATGTAATTACTGCTTCAAGGAAGTAGTTCCTTCCATATTGTATCTTGTGATTTCATAAAATATTAATTATTGTTAAGGTCTTAATTCTGTTTCCTGTTGGTTTGATAAAATACTCTGCCAAAACCAATCCTATGGAGAAAGTGCTTATTTTACTTACAATTCCAGGTCATAGTCTATCATTGTAGGAAGTCAAAGCAACAGAAATTTGAAGCATCTAATAACATTATATCCAGAGTCAAGAGGAAAAAGCAATGAATTACTGAATGCATTCTAGTGCACAGCTCACTTTCTCTACTCATAAATAAACCATGGTGTCCTATCAAAGGAATTGTTCATTTCACAATGTGTGAATCTTCACACTAACCAAGAAAATTACTCATAGACATGTTATTAACCCAACTTAATACAGACAACCTCTTAGTGAAACTTTCTTCTCTAATGATTTTATGCTGTTTCCAAGTGACAAAAATTTTCATCGTAACCCTACCACTTGTGCATTTTATTTACCATGTACACATATCACTTTACACCATAAACCTTGACCCCTTGCTATTATAAGAACAGTACTATATTGAAAAATATAACACATCCCACCACTTTATTTATTTTTTTAAAGATTTATTTATTTACTTTTTATATATACAGTGTTCTGTCTATCTGTATGCTTGCTGGCCAGAAGAGGGTACCAGATCTCATTACAGGTGGCTGTGAGCCAGAATGCGGTTGCTGGGAATTGAACTCAGGACCTCTGGAAGAGCAATCAGTGCTCTTAACCTCTGAGCCATCTCTCCAGCCCCCACCCCCAACACTTTAAAAGTATATATAGTATTTAAAAATTCCAAAAATTTTAGAGCCAAAGTTTCTTGACTATGTGTTCACATAAAATAAAGATACTTATTTCCAAAATTTGATTGCATAGAGTAAACATTTTTATTCCAAATGGAAGAATCAGAGCATAATAGGAAATGTTCACCACAAAGCAAAGCCAAAATCCAGCAAGAAAAAAAAACAAAACAAAACAACAACAACAACAAAAACAAAACAAAACAAAACAAAACAAAACAAAAAAAAAGTCCTTCAGCTTTGTGGCAACTGAAGCTCAAAATACAACTGGATGGATGTGAAATGGCTGAAGTAGCTCTACCATGCCAGCTCTGTCAACTGATGCACACAGACTCTTCTAAATGAATTCAAATCTTCACAACAAGGAAATTACTTGGGAAGAAACTTTGCATACAGGGTATCATTTTAGTGATTTGTTGAGCATGTCACGTTTTTCTTTACTAGTATTAACAGTAAATCAGTGTTTGTATTTGTACTCTTTTTGCAGTGAACTTTAAGCGTATTCACACACATTTACTCAGTGATGAAAACCAGTCTATCAATTTCTCAAGACACATGGAGGATGAATAAAAGTTTTGGCACAACAGTCACAAAATTAGTCCCTAGCTCATGAACCTGTTCCAGACCTTGCTGCTATATAAGACTTCCCAAGCCAGAGCTCTGCTGCCTATAATTATATCAGCATTATTCCCTTCCAGACTACACCAAGAATGGCAGGTTATGCTGTTTCTCAAAAAACAGTTCTAAAAATACAAAACTGTCATCGTCAGGTTTAGCACAGTAATATTCTCACATCTAAATTCTGATTTACTTCTTCATTTTATTTCCTGTTATTGAAATAAAAATCTAATAAAAAGAAAGTTTAGTTGGCTTATGATTTAAGTTTGCAATTTATCAGTAAAAAAAAAGGATTTTATTTATTTTATTTATTTTTTTTACTTTTTTGAGGCAAGAGTCTGTTTAGCTCTGACTGTTCTGGAATTTTCTCTGTAGATAAGGATGGTCTCAGACTAAGAGGGATCAGCCCACATAGGGCAGCAGTAATCTTTTGTAACTAACCACATTACAAATACATGGTTGTCAAAGGGAGATAGCTATGGACTAACACATACATGTTATGGCTTAGCTCATTTTTCACATTGCAGTCCCTGTGGTGTTACATTTTCCAGCAAAGCACAACAAGCATAGGTCGTGATTGACAGATAACTGCCAAAAAAATAACTCTTCATTTACATAATTGCTCTAATTGTCCTTAATAATTGCTCTTA
Source organism: Microtus ochrogaster (assembly GCF_000317375.1). NCBI lineage: Eukaryota > Metazoa > Chordata > Mammalia > Rodentia > Cricetidae > Microtus > Microtus ochrogaster. The sequence goes on from NC_022031.1 coordinate 26,228,863, forward strand.
GTTTGTTAAACAAGGCATATTTGTCTGTATCCAAGGAGGTAACAAAGCACAAAATTAAAGTGGGACAGTTTGCTGATGATCACATCTTTCTGCCCTGTCTCTCTGCCATGTGACTGCAACTGCATCACCTGCTGGCCAAGAAAGATTATCACACCCATACCAATTCACTGAAATTGCCTAAGAAAAGTTAGTGAATTGATGAATTTGAAAGTTATATGATGATTGGCAATATTGCCATTCAGGAATTTATTAACCATTTGACTTACACTATCATGCAAGACATATGTTATTTTCCTTATACAATATAATCCTTGATGTGGGGGATTATCTTTGTTATTCATATTATAATTTTAAGAAAATGGTTTTATAAGAGAGCCAAGAATGAGGTACTTTTAGAAATGATAAAGTCTTTACAGACTAATAATGAACAGCTAGCGGAAAAATTAATGTCATTGAAAAGAATAACATTAATTTGACAGAGAATATTCAATCCATGTCAAAGGGCACTGAAAAATTATCTGAAAGAAATTTATACTGTTGAATTTAATAATAGAAATATATTAATAATTTATGATAGGTTAATGGATATGGTATCTTTCCACAAAAGCAATATGTATGCCATCCAAATAATGTCCAAAGATGAGACATTAACTTTAACATACAAATTTTATATCTTGTAATCATGTGCAAAATAAAGACCAGAAACTAAACTAATCAATGAGGGTAGTAGAACAGTACACTGGACAGGAGACTCAGACTTTACAAAGGGCAGTGGTAAAAAGATTTGAAATGATTAAAGAAATTATCAGAACTGACAATCAGGGAGAAAAGGTACAAGAACATGATTTAGCATCACCAATTTGTGCCAGAGTCCGTGATGACTTACAAAAAGTTTTAGCTGCTTATCTGATAATCTCCTCTGTGAAGCCATCTGGTATCAAATACCCTAAGGTATTCAAAGAATGTAAATGGTGACTTATAGGTAAGAGTGATCTAAAGGAAACTAAGCAAGAAATAGTATCTTATGGCTTGCATTGACCATTTGATAGGAAAAGAGTGAAAACATGGGCTTCTTTTAGTTTTAGCAATCCTCAAATATGGGCCACAGATGCTATTGAAGTGCTATTGATGAGAACAGGCAAAATTTAAAACAACAAAGGAAAACAAAAGGATTTGAGGCTTCCCAAGATCAAATTCTTGTCAAGGGATATTACTCAGAAGCACAGAACCAGTCTCTATATGATGAACACACTTTGTTTCCATGACACACAGAAATCTTAAATGTTTGGGATAGAATTCAAGATCTAGTAAGAAGATTGAATCATCTATCAGGATTAAAAAGGGTCAGAGAGAACCTGTTAGTGATTTTTACAAAGACTAACTGTACAAGTAGTAGTAACAAAACTAGAAGCTAGACACGTACTTATTGAATATCTGGCTTTTAAAAATGCCAACTTGGAATTCAAATAAATACTTGGGCCTTTAAAGGTCAGATCAGCACCAATGGATGAGTGGATCCTGCATACAACTAATGTTGAAATTTCTGATTTCAGTACTAAGGCTTGGTGAGAAGAGTGATTTACAATGGTATGAGGAGAAACCAAAATGCTTTAATTGTCGTTGAATAGGACATCTGAAAAGGGATTGTAGGCAAATTATTCCTAGAAATAATGTCTCCTCTAGAATGACAAAAAATAGGCAGTCTCTATCTTCTGGAATATATAGGAGATATAGGACCAATGAATGCAGACCAATAAAAGACAGCAAGGCAACCTTATACCATTAGGAAAATCCTTGAGGGGCTCTCACAGGACCCCATGTCAAATGTGATCCAGTCATTCCCAGTCACTATGGAGAATATGTCTCACTAAGAAAATTAAACAATCTAGTGTCTATTGAAAAAAATAAAAACAAAAACAACCAACCAACCAAAAAAAAAAAAAACAAAAACAAAACAAAACCATACTGTTCTGATTGATGGAATAGATATGAAGGACAAACCAAAATCTCCAGTAGGAAAAAGAGAACATATATGTTGGCAGACTTCTATAAATTATCAAGATGAAAGCTAAGATTGTATAAATAAAATTGTAATAGAAGGATAAAGGATAACTGGCCATAGGTATGGATGTGATTATCATTACTACATAATCTTGGCATCCAAATTGTCTTCTTCAATGGGCAGATGTTTAACTCCTAGGAATTGGAACCCTATCTCAAGTGAAACAGAGCACAGGATGGGTTGAATGCAAAGGGCCAGAAGGACAGAAAGGAAGGCTGAGGCCATATGTTGCTAATATCTCAGTAAATTTATGGGGTCATGACCTTCTTCAGCAATGGAATACCCAGATTAACATTCCTGCAGTCTCAAAAACTCATATTTCTGGGAAGGATATTACAAGGTACTATAAACAAAGGTCACAAGCTATTCATGCTGCTCAAGAACACAAAGCAACTAGAAAACCTTCAGAGGTATCCATGCCCTACCTTTAAAATGGTTAGCTGAGAAATCAATATGGGTTAAACAATGGCCTTTAACAGAAAAGAAACTGCAGGCTTTAGAACAGCTGCTACAGGAGCAACTAGATGCTCACCAAATTTAAGAATCAATCAGCTTTTGGAATTCTCCTGCATTTGTTGTTATAAAGAAACCAGAAAAAGGAGAATGGTGACAGATCTAAGAGCCGTAAACAAGGTAATTCAACCCATAGGCACTCTACAATCTGTATCTGGAATTTCTTTACCTTCCCTATTGTTAAAGGATGGCCTCATATGGTTATTGATTTAAAACATTGTTTCTTCAATATACCTTTATAAAGAAAAGGACAAAGAAAAATTTGCCTTCACAGTGCTTACTTGTAATAATTCTCATTCTACTAGGAGATATGAGTGGACCATCCTCCTATAGGAAATGCTCAGTAGCCCACACCCTGTGCCAATACTTTCCTAATCAGTCATTGGAAATATTACTTAAACAATTTTCTAATCTATAATTTGTCATTACATAAATGGCATTTTGCCATGTGATTCAAATGCACATACCTTAGAAAGAATGTTTGAAGAAATAAAGTTTACCTAAATGGGTATTACAAATTGCTCCTGAAAAAATACAAATAGGAGATTCTGTCAAATACCTAGGTTATAAAATAGGTTTACAGAAAATTCAAACCCAAAGGCACAAATTAGGAGAGACTGATTGTGGACTCTTAATGAATTTCAAAGACTGTTAGGAGATATTTCCAGTCTTCAACTGGCTTTTGGGATAACGCTTGATCTAATAATTCATTTAGACAAACCGTTAGATGCTAACAAAGGTTTAAATAGTCCCAGTGAATCAACAGCTGAAGCTAAGAAAGAATTAACTGTATTTGAAGAGAAATGTGGATAGGGTGGATCCTAATCTTAATTGCTTTCTATTCGTATTGCCTTCTGGAATCTCCCTACAGGAATTTTTTGTTTGTTTGTTTGTTTGTTTTGTTTTTCGAGACAGGGTTTCTCTGTGGCTTTGGAGCCTGTCCTGGAACTAGCTCTGTAGACCAGGCTGGTCTTGAACTCACAGAGATCCGTCTGCCTCTGCCTCCCGAGTGCTGGGATTAAAGGCATGTGCCACCACCGCCCAGTCTCCCTACAGGAATTTTAAAGCAAAGGAAAGATATTAGAATGATTTGTTTAACCGCATAAACCAAATGAAAAATTTAAAGTTATGTGGAAAGGTCTCTAAATAAATTATAAAAGGAAAATTGAGACTTCATCAACTAGCAAGAATAGAGCCAGCAGAGATTATATTGCATTTTACTACTGATGAAATTAAAAATTATGAGAAGACAATGAATCCTGGCAAAGAGCTTGTGCTAATGTTTTAGGAGAAATTAATAACAAGTATTGAAAAAGCGATAGCATAAACCTTATAAAAAGAGCTACTTGGATTCTTCCTCTGATTTTACATGACACACCAATAACTGGAGCCCATACATTTTATACTGATGAAAATAAATCAGGAAAGGCAGGCTACAAATCAGGAGATTTAAGTAAGGTGGAACAAAGCCCTTATAATTCTGTCCAAAAGGCAGAATTATATTCTACTCTCATGCTACTAACAAATTTTAAGGAAATTCTCAATAGAGTTACTGGCTCACAATATGTAGAATGAGTTGTCTTGCATATTGAAAGTGCCGAATTTATACCAGATGTTACAGAATTGACTTTGTTATTTATTCAGGTTCAAGATATAATCAGAAATAAGCTTTGCTCCCTATCACATCTAATCCTATACAGATCTTCCAGGTACTCTAGCACAAGGTAATGCAGAAATTTATTGATTATTGATTAGAACTGTGCTGAAAGCTTCAGATTTTCATAAAAACATAATGTCAATAGCAAAGGTTTAAATAAAGAGTTTTCTATTTCATGGCAACAAGCTAAGGATATTATAAAGAGATGCCTTACTTGTTCTTTCTATAACCAAACACCATTACCTGCAGGGAGAAACACAAAGGGTACGCAAAGGAATGAAATCTGGCAGGTGGATGTGTTTCACGTTACAGAATTTGGAATGTTAAAATATGTACACGACACCATTGACACTTATTCAATGGGCAACTGCTTTGAGCTCAGAAAAAGCTGATTCATGCATTTAATAGATGTTATGGCTATCATGAACCTGCACAAATAAAGACAGATGATCGTTCAGCATATTTGTCTAATGAAACAGGAATTTTTGCTTATTATAATATAAAGCATATTACAGGTATACTGAACAATCCTACAGATCAGTCAGTTATATGAAGATCAAATCAAACTACAAAGGATTTGTTAAATAAACAACAAGGGATGGACAATACCTCTAGAAATAGATTGTATTTATTAACCTTAAATTTTCTTAATCTGAATGAGAAAGGAACAATGGCAGCAGAGAGCCATTGAGCAATAGGAAAAACTTCTGAATTAAGTCAGCTGGTGTTTTTCAAGGATGTGTTGACCTCACAATGGAAACCAAGAGATTTGCTATGACGGGGAAGGGTTTTCACTCTTTTTTTAAAATTTATTTATTTATTAAAGATCTCCGTCTCTTCCCCGCTACCGCCTCCCATTTCCCTCCCACTCCCCCAATCAAGTCCCCCTCCCTCCTCAGCCCGAAGAGCAATCAGGGTTCCCTGCCCTGTGGGAAGTCCAAGGAACCCCCACCTCCATCCATTTCTAGTAAG
>NC_022031.1:26238087-26239354 GCF_000317375.1 Microtus ochrogaster
CATGCTGTGAATGGAATAATGACCATTGCAGGATTAAATGTCTCTTATAGGTACTTAGTGCTTTGGAATTTCCTCTTGGCACCACTTTTTATTGAATCCCATAAGATTAGGTATGTTATCTATTCAGTTTCATTGAATTCTTGGAAGTCTTTAATTTCTTCTTCATTTCTTCCTTTACCCAGTAGTAGTTTAGTAGAGCAGTGTTCAGTTCCTATGTGTTTGTAGGCTTTTTTTTTATATCTGTTATTAAAATCCAGCTTTAATCCATAGTAGTCTGATAGGATGTCAGGTGCTATTTCAGTTTTCTTGTATCTTGTTGAGCCTTGTTTTGTGACTGAATATGTGGTCAGTTTTGGAGAATGTCCGTTGAGTTAGCTGAGAAGATTTCTTCTTTTGTGTTTATGAAATGTTGCATAGATAACTGTTGTTAATAAGTTAAAATGTGAATACTGCGATTTTTTATGTATTTTCAAATTTTTTAGTTTTTCAATTGTCAACATTATTTTCTTCGTATTTAATTTCTCCAGTTCCTAGTAAATTTTGGAACATTGTCTCCTGATTGAAATCTAGCACATGCAGACTTTCTTCTACATGATGGGCTGTTAGCTCTACTGACAGTTTACTTTGTTGAGAAAATTTAAACTGCATATTGTCTTATTTTCTCATAACTGGGGTTAGTTTCTGTGCAATTGATTTTCGACTCACAAAGTTCTTACCTACAGTCCTAGTACTCTGTTGTTGTGCTAAAATAAAGAAAAAAGAATAACTTGGTGAGGAAAAAAATTATTTCACTTTACTCTTCCAGGTAACAACCCATATTGACATGAGTCAGGGTAGGAATTGAAGACAGGAACAGATGTAGAGACCGTGGAGGAAAACGTCTTACTGAGTTGCTTCACTGGTTTAAGCAGCTTGTGCTTTTCTGTAACCCAGGGCATCCTACCAAGAATTTGAACTGTCCACAGTAGGCTGTGCTGTTCCCCATCAAGTAATATTCAAGAAAATGTTATGGAACATTAATTGAAGATATGTTATATTTGTTTAATGATGCAAAGATGTGAAACTGTGCTACTTTAGCTGCCTAAAACACTTGACTAGCCGAATAAAGATCTGATATGGCCAATAGATAGACAGCAGAGAGAAACAGGCAGTGCTAGCAAGTACAGAGAATAAATAAAAGCAAAGGAAGAAAGAAGAGTGACAAATGGAGAAGGAGAGGAGGACTCCATGGGCAAGTCACCCAGCAACACAGTCAGAGACAGAAAAG
>NC_022031.1:26239548-26246282 GCF_000317375.1 Microtus ochrogaster
CAAGTCTCTCAGATGGAGGCAAACCATCAAGAGATTCTCCCTTCACAAGTGACTGTAATTTTTTTCAAGCTTAACAAAAATTAGCTAGGGGACCTGAACCCTGTTTTTCTTCTCACCTTGATATACAATCACATAACTACTATGCCAACACTTTTATTTTTATTTTTTGGTTATCTTTAATATCTCCTGTTTTCATCAAAATATAGTGTAACTTTAAAAACCTAACAGTCTTTAAAACTGTCAAACAGTATAAAACATCAATCTCTTGGATATGTAATGTCTCGTAACTGTGGGTTCCCTGTAAAATGAATTAGCATTCAAAAGTTATGTACTTTCTTACACCACATGGGAAGAACCAGAGTATAATTACAACTGAATCAAATCTCCAGAGCTTACAATCTGTGAGACCCAATAGTTAAACCAACAGGCTTGGGTAGCTCTTCTTTGACTCTGCCATGCAGAGCTCACATGGCTTGCTTCGGGATTAATCAAATATGCTGCACATATGTCACTGTCCATGATTTCAACATGGAGCGCCAGTATCTACCACACCATTGGGCCTGGAGTTGTACCTCTCCTAACGGCCTGCAACCAGCTCCACGTGGTTGGTAGGGAAATGACTACGTGTTCCTAATATTTCTATCTTTGTATATATGTCAGTTAATGTTCTCCTCGTGCCTCTTTTTCCTTATTGTTTCTTCACATTGGATTTTTGACATCTTATAATGATGTATGATGAAAAGTTTCTTCATCGGTTATGTCTATTGAGATTATACATAACTTGTTTATAGATGTCTTCATTCACAAAGTTAGGGAAGTTTTTTGTAATTGTTTCAGTAACTAGTGTATCAGTTCTGATGTATTTTATCTCTGCTCTTTCTACATTACAAAATATCATGTTTGGCCTTTCAAATATATCCCAGAAATCTTAGAAATATCATTCATCCTTTTTTATTTTTCCAAGTGAGTGTATGTGTGTGTGTGTAGATGTATGTGTATGTATATTCACGTTCACACATTTGTATTATTTTTTTTTCTACTTTGTCCTCCATCTCTGATATTTATTTTTATGTGTGGTTTTGTTTGTTGTTGATGCTATCAAATGAGTTGTTTATTTATTTGAACATATCCTTTATTTCAAGTATTTAAATTTTTTTAATACTTCAATATCCTTGCTGGACTTTTCTTTATATTTTGCATTTTTGCCTATAATGTAATATTTTATTAACTTTGGAAAAACTTAAAAACTTATTAACTTTTGGAAAAAATCTTAAAAAGATTTCCTAAATTCAAGTTTCTCTTTGCTTGAATCTGTAATATGATCTTGAATTATTTAAAAAAATAAATTTTATGAAGGTGAGTGGGTGGCTTCATCTTTTAACTTAAAAACAAAATAAAGGAATAATAGATAAAAAAATAAGACCATATTTTATAACCATTTCAGCTACTTGTGTAGTTTGCTTTACAAGTAGTAAGTTAATAGGGAAGAGTTGTGGGTGGTGGTGTATTATACTCAGCATTTCTTTGTCATTTGTGTATCTGTTAACGTGCATGCATCTTTTAATTTCAACCTTCCCCCATTCTTCTAAACCTAGTTGCATTTTTTATTTTATATGATACTTCCTAGACATATATCTACAAGAAGTCCACTTAGGGAACTGGTGAGACTTGGTATCAATTTTCTAATGAATTTATGATAACCCATTCTTGGCTATGTACCAATAAGACTAAGGTTTTAATTGTTTGCTGAACACCAATGTAACCAGAAGGAGTGAAATTACTGGTCATCTCTTCCATTCTGTGGACCTTCTGGAGTCAAAATACCAAGTACTAGACTTTGTGGATTCTGTATATGCTCTAGAATTGTAGTTAGGTCCATAGATCAGAAGTCACCTCTGTGATGATTGGAGTATAGACTCTGCATCCTTCAGTACTCATTGAAATTGACGTTAAATCCCAACATCTTAAAGAGCTCTGAGTCTACTGGAACCAAAGGCCCAAACTTTAAGAGTATCTAAACACCCTGAAAACAAAGGTCTGACCCTGAAAATTCCTATGGGGGTGCCAGTCTTTCAGGGCTTTCTTCTCTGTCCAATGATAGAATCCTGGTTGCATCCTGTTTTGGGTAACACAAAAACTAGGGATCTGATTATGATAAAACCTCTACTCTTCTCAGAGGACTAGTTTCCTGCTACTCTCTCACTGCCTGAAGTTTTCTGCAAATATAACAGTAAAGGTAGAGGAGAAGAACATGTCCTACAGAATCACCTAAGCTGTTCTCATAATAGTTCACAGACACTGAACCAGCTGTTATGGAGAGGGCAAGGCTCTACACTAAGTCGTCTGTGTGTGCGTGTGTGTGTGTGTGTGTGTGTGTGTGTGTACACTATACATACATACATATATGTTTAGCTTGTTTTTTAAAGATTTTATTTATTTATTATGTATACAACATCCTGCCTCCATGTATGCCTGCAGGCCAGAAGAGGGCACCAGATCTCATTACAGATGGTTGTGAGCCACCATGTGGTTGCTGGGAATTGAACTCAGAACCTCTGGAAGAGCAGCCAGTGCTCTTAACCACTGAGCCATCTCTCAAAAAACCTAGCTTGGGTTTTTTGTGGGGCTTCTAAGAGTGGGAGTGAGGGTGTCTCTGACTCTTGCCTATTTGGGGGACTTTTTTCCTCCTACTGGGTTACTTCATTCAGTCTTGATATGAGCATTTGTGTCTAGTCTTATGGTATCTTGCTGTGCAGTGTTTTATTGATATCCCTGGGAAACCTACTTATTTCTGAAAGAAAATTGAGGAGTAGTGGATCTTGGGGAAAGGGAAGGGTGGAATGGAAAGGAGTGGAGGAGAGGAGGCAAAGTTGAAATATATTGCATAACAGAAGATTAAATTTAAAAACTGACATTAAAAATAATATTTCATGGAAGAAGTTTTTGAAATAAAACTATATTAGTTGAAGCTAAATTTGATCAGTCATGAACATTTAAATATAAATCTAATATAAACACTTTTAAACAAATGTCATGATGTTCATCCAAAATTAAATAAATTTTCTAACATTTGTATCATTTAATCATTTTTATACTTACAACACACAAATGAGTATCATTTGTCTTACAGGAACAGTGGTTTTTTTCCATTTTAGTTATTTATAACCATTGTCAAAGTGTTGAAGTGGATTTTTTCAGATATTGGATAATACTTTCTGTTTTAAGTGAAACATCTGTGTGTTGCTGCCTGCTGGCAAACACCCATGCAAATTGTAGATTCTGGAAAGTTCACAAGCACAAACTGGCACAAAAGATATTCATAGCTGTAGGTGGGATGAGGTTTAGCCATCTGTGGTAATGCCACATATGTCCATTTGACAAAGGTTATGTGGGCTGGATTATGTGCGAAACAGAGATTTTTATAAAAATAATTCATTTTGTACTAAGTATGACTTAAATAGTTCTATTTCAACACAATGACTTACTATTAGAATTGTCTCATTTTGATTATGATAGTTAATACTTTAACAATTAATTTTAATGTGCTTTCAGGTAATAGATTTACTACTTAAAATAATACTTTCATGTTCAATTAGACACTATAATTGTGTTACATAAAAGTAAATAAACATTTCCAAAATATACCAAAAGGGATAGGTTATAATTTTAAATTCATAATTCATTTATTTTTAAGAAATATTAAAATTAAAATCTTTTAAAAATTTGAAAATTTTCTATTTATTATTCAATCTTATTAAAGTACAAAAATTGAAATATGTACTGTTCTTACTCATTAATAAGAGTAAGTCTAATTTATTGACACAATTGCACAGTACAGAAGCAATTTTAAACTGAATCGCTGAATTAGATATCTGTTAATTTTTTCTTAGGGCAAAGTATCATAAAAGTTTTATTTTTTCTAGAAATCTATAGCAACATAAGCTTCTGATTACCATCCTATCTCTTAAAGTCAGCTTTGTATTGATTTAGACATCAATAATTAAACACACAGTTATTGTGCATAATTTGCTAATTTTCACATGAATATTTTTCAAGTAACAATATAAAATAGATTAATATATTTAACTTTATAGCCCAATACAACCATTGGTAAATATGTCAGTTCTGTAGATCTATTAATAGGAGAGAAGTCTTCCCATGTTCTATCATCCTCATCCCTTTTCTCTGTTTTACAGTTTTAGTGGTGAAGTTATGACATCTCCTTTAGGTTTATTTCTATAACTGTCTTCTCATTCTCTTTTTTGAAGATATTATGAACGACATTTTTCCTATGATGTATTTTTAGGCATATTTGTTATTGGTATACAGAAAATCAATGGATATTTTTCTGAGATTGTCTTTAATATTTTGGTTTGTTTTTCAGCTCTCTGGGTTATGTGGTTGGGCCATTTCAGGATAACGTAAGGATAGGTCACATCAGAAAAACAAGGTCAGTCCATTTCTTCCTTTCCTGTTCTCATTCCTTCCTTTCTTCTCATTATTTTCATTCCAAGCCTGTGGCTTGACATAATCTTCAGATGACATTTTCCCCAGCAATTAAACAATCAATATGAGCCAATACAGCCTAGGACTAGATATTAAAAAGAAAATGACAATAAGAAGAGAAATAAAGTTATAGATCAATGAGGTAATTAAAAGAAGGCTATATAGAAATGGATTGGTGAAAAATACTATACAAATAATTCAATCCTTCTTTATTATTATTATCATTTATTAAAAATTTTATTAAAAATTTCCAACTCCTCCCCTCCTCCCATTTCCCTCCCCCTTCCCCCTCCCTCTCCAGTCCAAAGATCACTCAGGGTTCCCTGCCCTGTGGGAAGTCCAAGGTCCTCCCTTCTCCATCCAGGTCTAGGAAGGTGAGCATCCAAACAGACTAGGCTCCCACAAAGTCAGTACATGCTGTGGGATCCAAACCCAGTGCCATTGTCTTTGGCTTCTCAGTCAGCCCTCATTGACCGCCAGGTTCAGAGAATCCAACCCTTCTTTAGTCTTTTATTGTTCCTTTAATTTTTCTCTGTGTATCTGATTTGCATTACATATCATATCCTCATGGACTGTAAAATCTGTTTGTTTTCACGGACTGTAGTTTGAACAGGAGTTTTGCTTCAGCTGAATGATGCACACTATGATTTACAGTAAGACCTATATGACTATGCCCAACACCTTTTATTCCAGGACCCCGTGAGCTTTCTCTGTGCAGGTTTTCACAAGGAGCAAACACAATGGTCTGAAGTCAGGAAATCCATGGAATCCATATTAAACATAGCAGAAAAAGTGAAAATGGCAGTTCAAAAATGTAAGAAAATATGGATACAATAAATAAATTAAAATATGGACAAAGACATTCAGCAAAATAAAAATTAGAGGGAAATACAATAAAACACTGTCATTCTGTCTAGTATCAAGCTGAGCAAATGCCTTTGGGCACAGAGACAAAACAAACACAAGAGAAGGCTTTCAGAAAGAGGCCCTTTTGTCCTAAATGCCTCAGCATCTTCATATTTTTATGTGATTTTAATATCTAATATTTTTATTATCCATAATAAGGTAGCATTATTTACAAAAGTAAACTGTAATATAAAACCACTAGACCCAGAGCAGGTGGTGAAGGTAAGGAAACAGAGAAAACACAAAGAAAAGTCTTTTAAAATCATAAATATGGGATAGCTTATGTATTCTATTCACACATACATCTGGGTTAGATATCTTTTACATGTTTATTCAACATTGACATTCTCCTTTTAAACAATGCCTGCAGTTGCCTTTTTCTATTCACCCTGTCTTAAAAGAAAGCTCTTTTAAAAGCTGTCATCTCTGTGAGTTCTACAGCAGCCACCATTGATAACTGCTCACACTAAGCCTGTTTTCACACCTGTAAGCAGGATTCTTAATACCAAAGGTGTGCTGAAGCCATCCTTGACAATTAACAAGTACAATAATAAAAATATTTGCATTTGTGACTTTTTTTTACTCTGAACAGACCAGAGCACTTTGCAAGTAAATAAATGTTATTAACCTAATTTTTTACAGATGTGCAGGAAAAACCACTTGATTTAGGTTAAGACCATGCAAATTACTCTGCCTACATTTGACCAAGTGTGACGCGTGACCTTGAATGGGGCATGGGATTCCAGTAAGGGCTTTTTCCAAAGCCTGTGCTTTGCCTTTTAAAATCCAACGCCTCTTAATGCTTGAACTTCAGATGACCACCACTTAATGCATCAATTTGTAGTACCACTTGGCATGGAAGGCTTTCTGTTTTGCCTTAAATTGCTTCCACAAAAAAAGTAAATATTCTGCAGGTGAAATCTAATGATACAAAATAATCCAAAGGACACAGAGAATAAAAGAGAACAGATCAGTGGATAAGTGCTGTGCTGACTGCCTTGCAGATTGAGTCAGGTGGCCCAGAGTTTCATTGTAAATTCAAACATTCTTCTCCAAAAGACTTTCCTCAAAATTTCTTCACGTATTTTTCAAATTCTGAGCCTGGTTTGTTTCCTAACACAGACAGATTAGATAACTGTATCACGTAACTCATTCATATGCTATGGCTAAATACTAACGTGTCTATGGTTCATTGAAGTTATCCTGTTATAATCTAAACTATGAAATCTTAAGATGCCACACAAAATGTAAAACATATGGCTTAACTATATCTCCAATTATGTATGTCATGAATAAATAAAGGTCTCTTCCTTCCTTCCTTC
>NC_022031.1:26246594-26261803 GCF_000317375.1 Microtus ochrogaster
TTTCTTTCTCATCCAGGGTCCAATTTCCCCCCTCCTTGCCTCCCAGTCCCATTCCCCCATCCGGTCTTCTCTGTTTCCACCAACTCTCACTTTTCTTCCATTTCTGTGCAGGAAAAGGCAGGTCTCCCATGGATATCAACAAAATATGGCATTGCAAGTTTCAGTAAGACTGAGAACCTCCCCATTTATTAAAGCTGGGCAAGGTGAGCCATTGTAAAAGGTAGAGTCCCAAATCTAATAAGAGGGTCAGAGACAGCCCTTACTCTTAATTTTAGGAGTCCCACAAAAGGGCCAAGCTACACAACTGTAAAGTATAAACAATGAGCCTAGGTCAGTCTCATGGAGGTTCAGTGTCTGTGAGCCCCTATAAACCCAGGTTAGCTGATTCTGTGAGTTTTCTTGTGATGTCCTTGAATTCTCTGGCTTCTACAATCTTTTCTCCCTACAATCTTTGTACAATCTTTGTCAGGATCCCTAGAGCTCTGCCTAATGTCTAGCTATGGGTCTCTGCATCTGTTTCCATCAGTTGCTGGATGAAGCCTCTCTGATGGAAATTGGGGATAGGCATCAATCTATGAGCACAGTAGAATATTGTTAGGCATCAGCTTGGCATTTTTCCTGCCAGTTCTGTTTGGTTCTATTCCAGGTCTCTGGGTAATACAGCTTGTAGGTCCTCGTGCTCCACGCAATGTCAGACAGGAGTGGACTGATTCTTCTGGCATTGGTTTTAGGCTAGACCAGTCATTCTGTAGATACTCCAGAACCTACAGAGATGACTCCAGCTGAGGATCCCAGCAATGGCAAAATGTAGCCTGAACTGTTTGTCTCCTGTTCAGTCAAGATTTCAAGCAGTGGAAATGGGAAACCAACCCAGCCACTTAACCTTCTACAGACTGTTCTGTCTATGGGATGTGCTTGGGTAAGGGGAGGCTAGAGACTGAATAAATGGCCAACTAAATGTCACTTTTAACAAGATATCCTAATCTTTACCAACATGTAATTCTTGTGATTTGTATACTTAAACAGAGCCTCTAATCTAGCACATCTGAAACTGTTGAAATCTTCATCCAGCATTCTTCACCAAGTCAATATGGCAATGTTATTAAAATATACAAAATAAATAAGTTGTTTATCTCTTATTGATTTTTCTTTGATGGTTTGGAATGATTTAGAAATCATTCATATTTTTTGATAATTCTACTTAATAGAGTACAGATTTCTAAATAAGAATATGTTGTAAGTAACCCTCTGAATTTTTTTGGCATTTGTTTTAAAGTGTCCGGTAGGGAGCTGTGGGAGTATACAGAAAGTGGCAACTAGTGTATAGCAGGTTGATTCACCAGAGGTATGAATCTCTGATAGAGGGCCCCTCTTGGAAAAACTGTGGAGTAACTGACTGTAAATGTCTAATTGCCTCTGGCTGTAATTCTCTCATGGTCTGTCATCTTCCTTCCCTAATAACAGCTCTGGGTATTATTCTCACTACTTGTGCATTTATCTCATGAAAATATTCCATCTACTAGGAACACATATAGTTGTGAATGGTCAGGAATATGATTTCTGCTTAAGCTGTACAATTTTGATGATTAGGACTAATAGGAGCATATTTTTCGTTACTCAGACTCACATAGGAGAGTAATAGTATTCTTAGTCACTAAGAAAGCTAATTTTAGACTTGAAAACAAATTCAAAGCAAATTGGATGCAACTAGAGATGAATAACTGGTTGCCCCTAGAGACAAATATACAAGATCTATTTCCAGGTGTTTGTTGTTGACTCAAAGTCAGAGCTTGAAGCAACATAGTAGACACAACTTTCTCAGCAATGGACTTTCTGCATGTACTCCCAACCTCAGGGTTCAGGCAACTAACTGTTTATTAAGTCCTGAATTTCAATGTCACTTTCTGTCTCTGAAAGAGCTTCATGCATGACCAAGCATTACTCACCGGCTGATCAATGTGACCTCCTTTGCCTGAGATGAAGTAAAACAAAGGTTAGCATCAAAAAAGCCTATGCTTGCTCCTTTTTTGTTTCTTAAGTTACTATCAGATAGCACGTGTTTCTTTATTTATCCTCAGATAGAAAAGTGTAGCCCCAAAATAGAAATATTTCCTATGTTCTTCACTGTTCTAAAAAGGTTTTCATTTTTGTTTTTTTAATTGATTTTTATTGAGCTCTACATTTTTCTCTGCTCCCTTCCCTGCTTCTCCCCTCCTTTTCAACCCTGTCCCAGGGTCCCCATGCTCCCAGTTTACTCAGGAGATCTTATCCTTTTCTACTTCCCATGTAGATTAGATCTATGTATGTCTCTATTAGGGTCCTCATTGTTGTCTATGTTCTTTGGGATTGTTATTTGGTTGCAGACCTGGGAGTTGGTCTCCTGGGCTACAACAGTGTCCCTTGCTAATGATTCTTTGATTCTTTTTATTTGGGACCTCCCTTTCTTTTGGATTGTTGCATCAAGGGTCTGTTGATTTTGATTATCATCTCAAATAACAATTTCTTAGATTGACTTTTTGAGACCAACATTGTAATATTTCATATATAAGATGGGGCACTTATATTTCTGTGCCTTGTTTACTTTTTTAAACATGATGTCAAATCCCACTCATGTTTCTTCTAACAAGAGAATTTCATTGTTTTTATGACCAAATAGTGCTTAATTTTGAATTTTTTTTGCACATGCATCACTTGAAACATTTAGGTAAATTTTATTCCTCTCCTGCTATGAATAATGCTGTGTATTTGACTGAAGAAATTGATTGCTGAATTATTTAGTAACTCATCTTTTATAACTTTAGGGGTTAGGTTTTGTTTGGGGGCACCCCTTGAGTGAATCTTTCTTAATAAACATCAAATTATTTATTTATCAAAAACCAACTTGAAAGAAATTAATAATTGTTTTTATTAATGAATAAGCATTTCTATACTGGAATTTTTCATTTGGGCCATCGATCAGCTCCCAAATAATGACACAGCGACTTATTAGTATTAGTATTGACTGCCTGACCTAGATTAGGCATATTTCTGGATAGTTTTAAAACCTAAATTAGCCTGTTTCTCTTTATCTAACTTTTGCCTCAGAGCTTATCACCTTTGCTACTCTCTGTATCTAACTTTCAGTCCTCTATGTCTGGCTTATTGGTGCCTTCCTGGTTTCTGGCACCAAGCATGTCCCTCTCTTTCTCCCTCATTTTCTCTTCCTTCCCTTTCTTCTTTCCTCAGCCTAGATTTCTCCTCTTCTTTATTCTCTCTGCCTCCCAACCCCGCCTAACCGTTCTCCTGCCTACCTATTACCGTTCAGCTCTTTATTAGACCAATCAGGTACCCAAGGCAGGCAAGATGAAACAGGTGCAACATATCCATGCTGACACACATCCTTACATCACTATCAGCATCAACCAAATTAACAAACCTTTACCACTTAAAGTAATATTCTGCAGTATATACGAATGTAATACATTCTTGCCTAGTTAAGATAATATTTTTTTTTAGGTTTTTTTTTTTTTTTTTTTTTTTTTTTTTTTTTTTTTTTTTTTTTTTGAGACAGGGTTTCTCTGTGGCTTTGGAGCCTGTCCTGGAGCTAGCTCTATAGACCAGGCTTGGAACTAGCTCTATAGACCAGGCTGGTCTCGAACTCACAGAGATTCGCCTGCCTCTGCCTCCCGAGAAGATAATATTTTATAACAAATTTATTTTCAAGTGAAAACAAAACAGACACCAGGATAAATCATGTTCATGTCTACATGTCTTATAATTAAACTAAATAATTAAAATTACACACAATTTGCTCTCTGAATATACCTAATTTAGCTAGTGATAAATAACAGAAATCTATCTGGGAAATGTACAATTATTTAAGAATTCAACAGAGTTCTTCTAAATAACTCATAGGTAAAAGCAAATTCCAAAGATAAATTCAATTTGTTTCACCTTTAAAAATATTTATTGGGGGCTATCATATGTGAGTGTTTCTTGTATATCACTAAATTTGCACATGTGAACATAACTTACCGAGTCATTCAGTATTGCTCATATGTATATCTGCCTAGGGCTAATCATTTGGGATTGGCCAACCTGTGCAAGACCTCATCACTGAGAAAAACTTATTCTATCTCTGTAGCTCCTCAACTAGGGCTAGGACATTGAGAACTTCTCCCTGTCCATGTTGGCATGTCAATTACTGTCATTATTCAACTTTTCTTCAGACAACCATATTGCTGAGATGCTTTTAGACTTTTTGAGAATTTTCCACACTATAATGACTGAACTAATTTATATTTCCACAACAGGAGATAAATGTTTCCCATTTTCTATATCCTCATCAGAACTTATTTCTTTAGTCTTTTAAAATGTTATCCATTTTATTTTGGCATGATGCCTTATTAGATTGCAGTTTTGATTTTAATGTTTCTGATGTTTGTAATGTTGGACATTTTTCATGTACCTACCAAGTGAATGATTTATACTGATAATGTCTGTGAAGTCAGTACATCAATCGGCTGTCCGAGAAGTATGTTGTAGAATTAGTTGAAGATGTGTTATATTTATTTATGCTGTGCAAAGTTTGTTTAATGATGCAAAGATATTTTGCATCCCTTTATGTTGCATTTGTTTAATTATGTGAAGCTGTATTATTTTACTTATCTAAAAAACCTGACTGGTCCAATAAAGAAGTAAATGGTCAGTAGCTAGGTAGGAAAAGAATAGGGTGTGCTGTTAGGCAGAGAAAATAATAGCAATAAAGTTCTAGGGAGAGAAGATGGAGAAATGAGAAAAGGAGGAGGAGAAGAGATCATCAGGGGCCAGCGACCCAGCTATGTAGCAAACCATAGAGTAAGAAGTCAAGAAATGTATATAGAATAGAGAAAGATAAAAGCCAGAGGCAAGAGGTAGATGGGATAATTTAAGGTAAACTGACTAGAAATAAATCAAGTTAAAGGGTAGGAATTCATAAGTTAAGAATAATCCTCCTTGCCATTTATTTGGAAGCTGTGTGTTGGTCTCCCAAAGAGTAATGAGTAAAAGCAACCAACAACAGAAGTGGTCTGAAGATTTTTCCATGTATTTCTCAGATTTTTTTTCATTCTCTTTCTCACCTTTTCTGTGTAGCATTGGTTAGTTTGGTAGAATCTGACGTGTTTACCCATGGTTCTTCTTCTTTTGTCTTGCTCCATTGTAAAATAATCACAAATCACTGTAGAGTTTCCCTGAATAGACTTATGTCTTATCCTTTAATTTTTAATGGCTTTGCGATTGATTTCTAAAATTTGTAAGAAGTGTCTATAATTTGTAAGAGCTACAACTTATATTCATGATGTCACATGTAGAAATTTAGTTTTCTCAGAAATATTTACTGATGTTTCTCCTAAATTCAAATGATATGCCATAAAAATACTTGAAATATACATTGAAGAAGAGGAATATTGCATATTAACTCAAATTTAAAGAATGTAAAAACACTCCAAAATAAAATAATGAAATAATATTAAAACAGAACTTTATTTCCTATTTGACAATGATTCAATTATATGACTTATTTAAAGTTAAAACGTATTTTATAAACATTATATAAATAAGTATATCTTGTTGCTCCTTTCTATAAAAATGTTATGACTGTTTTCTAAAAGTATATTTACTATATATAATACAAATTTGAGGAATGCATGAATCAGAATTATTATTCTATTAAATATGTTTACATATAAAAATCTGTCTTCCATTTAAAGATATTATTACTGTCTATATGCCTGTTATAGTTTTAAATAATAATACAAAAGTCATTAAATATAAAGGGCTGTGAGCTAGGCAGTGGTGGCGCATGCCTTTAAGCCCAGCACTCAGGAGGCAGAGGCATGAGAACCTTTGTGAGTTCAAGGCCAGATTGATCTACATGAGCTACTTCCCTGACAGGCCCCAAAGCTACAGAGAAATTCTGTCTTGAAAAATAAGTAAGTAAGTAAGTAAGTCAATAATAAATAAATAAAGTGCTGTCAATTTGTTTGCACATAATATTATTTAATAGGTGAGAGAAAATAACCAAGAAAGAAATGGTATAAATATTAAAATGGAATATACATTGCCATAATAGCCTTCAAGTTTTTCAACTGATTTACATTAACTATGGAGAATATATTGAATATGTTCATGTATTGAAACACTTGATTAAGAGTTTATGAAACTGTTTGAGTAATTTTAATAGGTGCAGACTTTCTTGGGTCAGTATATCCCTAGGGGTGGGGTTTGAATTTTCAAAAGATTCTTCCCTTTCTCATTGTACTTAATGTTTCCCCTGATGGCTTCTCTCTGGGTTCCAGACACATGGACACACATTTGTACATAAACTTATACATACATGAATATAAAAACAGATATTCACACAAGCACACACACCTTATGCTAGACACACCCAGTCTGCATCATAGTAATGTGTCTTTTGGTCCTTGTGAGCCATCAAGATACTTTGGAGATCATCTTCAGATAATGTTTCAAAATGAGAAAAACCTCATATACCATGGAATATATAAGAAAAAGCTAGGCAGGAGAGTCAAAGTGTGTCAGGACTATATTCATTCTGACATAATGGCTTCATGGAGAAAGAGGTGAAGACAGCAGCCATGCTCGTAACTGCATGTTGTAGCACTGGAATTTTGAAACTATATGAAAGAGTTAGAGAAGAAAGAAGTGAAGGAGAACAAGGAAAGTTCTGATGAAGATCTAAAAATAAATCCCCAATGCTAGTAGAAATGTGCATATCACCTGACTCTTCAGTTTTCTAAGGAGTTTCTTTTCTCTCTTGTCATCAAAAAGTCATCCTTATTCAGGAGAACTGCTCTGTAAATAAGACATGTGTGTCACATTCATGATTCAGAGCAACTGCAGAAGATCAAGCACATGAAAACTTCAAAAGGGACAGTGGAGCCCAGAAGGCCTCACCTCTAACTGAACGGATACTGTCAGCTAATGGCTGCTGTACACGGAAAAGTCATTTTCTTTTAATCTTTTGTTACCTCTAGCTTGTCCATTCTCCAGTGTAGGACATCACATTCAGGTGCATACAAGCAGTAATAATTGAGGACTGAAAAAATTAGAAGGAATTAAAGTTGAGTATGAAAATATTGGCATGACAGGGGAACTGAAAGGGAAGAGGGAGTAGATATGATGATAGAATCTTGCTTACATTTGTGACTTCCCAAATAAGAAGCTTGAAAATAGTCATACTGACAATATGAATACCAGCTCCATATACAAGTATTGGAAAATATGCCTATTTTTTAGTAAAATTAATTCTGATTCATATATATATATCAAGACGGTTTAGGGAAAAACAAATATAGTAACTTATGCGATAAAACTACCTAAGTAAGATAAACTCAAATTTAAAAAAAAGGTTACATTTGTAAACAGAAAAGATTCATAATTTTAAAAATGAAGAAAAAAAGCAGGATATCATTTCCAAAACAAAAATTTTAAAAAGTAAAATGAATTAATATGAGGTGGATTTGTAGTAATGTGAAAATATCTATTAGTGTAGTATTTAAAGTAATATTAAGCATTGTTAATATAATTAATATCTAAAAAAGTAGAGTAGCATGACCAAATAATTAATTATTCATCTCTAAAACCAATTTTATATTAACAAAATTAATCCAACAAATAGGGACAGAGTTGTAAAACTTACAGTAAAATATGAACAAGTGGAACACTTTGAGAAAAATTAGTTTATTTATCAGCTAATGAATACAGTCTTTAACTGGTATCCAGAAAGAATAAGTGAGGAAAGACTTTAGACAATACTGTAAAAAATGAACGGCAAAGAATTTAAATGATATTCTAAAAGAAGTGATAATGTGCACTGAAATCCTATCATAAGACTAATAAAACATTTATTTTTATTATTCATGTATATATTTGTGAAAAAACTAAACATAAATAGGTTGGTAGAATTATAGCACTAAGATATACTTGTCAATTCTTAACATAACAATAGTACAAAACACCCACATATATATTTTATTTATATGTTATAGTTAATGGTATAAAATGTTGCATAAAAAGACTAGGTATTATAACTAACTATATACAATATTTTATGTGTCTGATGTTGGGGATATAGCTTGAAACTCCTAAAACCTGCATCACACTAAAAATATATGTGACTATAACTCATCATATATCCATCTCAAAATATAATTCTACAAAGCTCTCTTTCATTTATTACTAATTTCATATTTTTAAGAACTCTCTGTTTAGAAATGAACCCAATTTTTAATTTTGTTGTTTTCTTGATTTTCAGATTTTTATTTTAGTTTTATTTTTAGTTGTTTATATATTTAAGATGCTAAGCCACATTAGAGTTATAATTGGTTAAGATCTTTTCTCATTCTGTAGCCCTGTTATTCTGCCCAAGTAATGGTGTCCTTTGTCATAGAAAAGCTTTTCAGCTTTATGAGGTACCATTTATTAATTGTTGCTTAGGAAGTCTTCCTGTCTAATGATTTCAAGTTAATCCATCACTGAATTTCCCTCCTGGTTCTATTCTGTCTTTCTTTCTTTTATTTCTCTCATATCTCTGTTCCTTGTGCTTAATAATTCTGTTTCTCACACTCTTACCCTGGAATGTGTAAAACCTGTCGATGCTGGGTGCTAACAGATGTCACTCCAAAATGTGGCTTATGATAGGTTAATTACATTCAAATGACCAGATTCAGATTCTACTATCTGGTCCCCATAAACTTGTAACAATATCATAATGAAAGGCAAATTTAGTCCAACTTCAAAAATCCCCATAATCTATAATAGTCTCACACTTGCTCAAAAGTCAAAAGTCTCTTCTGAAACTCACACAATCTCTTAAACACTGTAAAATCAAAATCAAAAGGCAGATCACAAATAATGACACAGGATATGTATTGCTATTCCAAAATGTAGGGAAAAAAGAATAATGAGGAAATATCAGGCCAAAGCAAGACTGAAAACCTGCTGGGCAAACTCCAAACTCTGTATCTCCATGTCTGATGTCAAAATGTTCTTCAAATCTCCAACTCTGTTCAGCTTTGTTGATTCCAACATGTTTTTTCTTTTTGGACTGGTTCCATTCCCTGTTAGCAATTTTCCTCGGCAGTTATCCCATGACTTTGGCATCACTAACATCCTGGGTTCTCCAAGGCAATCTGGGCTTCAATTTCAGAGCTTCATGCAGTGACCCCTGTACTAGGCCTCCATTCACTGACAACCCTGACACATGCCGGACCATTCTGTAAGAACGGAGGGAAATTCTATAACTCCTTCCATCTATCCTTAATTCTTAAGCCAGAACCATGCGCAGAGGATGGCAAGCTCTGCTGCTTACTGTGGCTGGAACATAGTCCCCCTCATTCAATTACATCTTCTCCAGCTTTCTGTACTTCACTGCCTAAGCTTGATTGTCCTAAAACATGCTCTGTAGACCAGGCTGACTTTAATCTCAAATATCCTCCAGCCTCTGCCCTCTCCACACCCTACTCTAAGATTTTCTTTTGTTCCTTTTAACAAGGTAGAAATTTACCTGGGTGGGAACATTTCCCTGAGCTCACCACTCCTTACATCTCATTTCTTAATTCCTTTATCTCCTTGAACACAGGACTTAGCTCCATTCCACTTCCTGGTACTCTTTTTCTCCTCAAAATTTACATTTTGCAATTTTCCCTTCTCAACTTGCTCCTTTTCATTATAAATTTTCATTAAAATAACCACTAATAACCATACTACAGAGTCTATACTAGGCTGTGTGGATATCTCGTTTGCCAGCAAAATTAATCTAAATCTCTTTACTTGAGCCTTAGAAAAGGGAAAAAGGCAGATACCTTCTTTACTATATTTTCACAAAAAAAATCTCTAGGTCACATATTAATGTTCTCTGAAACCTCTTGAACAAATCCCCCTAGCTTCAAGTCACACTCAGCATGCTTAATGCTTAATCTATAGTCCTAAAGCCTATTAGAGCAATACCCCATTCCCTGGGACCAAATTCTGTCTTAGTTAGGGTTTTTACTGCTGCGAAGAGACACCATGAGCATGACAACTGATAAAATCATTTCATTGTGGTGGTAGCTTACAATTTTAGAAGTTTAATCTACTATCATTGTATTCAAGCAACCACACCTTTATTTCATTCAGCGGTCTTATTGCTTAGACTTCAAGTGTTATATTGAACAGGTATGGAGTAAGTGGATACTTGACTTTCAGTTTATTTTTGTTGAAATTATTTGGCGTTCATTCTACTTAAGTAAACATAAGTTGTGGGCTTCTTGTAAATTGCATTTATTGAGATATACCCCCTGTATTTCTAGTTCTTCAAGTACTCTTACAATGAATGAAAGGATGTTAAATTTTGTCAAAAATCTCTTCTTCATCTAATAAAATGAATCCATGCTTTTTTCATCCAGTCTGTGAATTCCCTCCTCTCACTTGATGTTACTTGGTTTAAGCTGACCTAAAACTATCTAACACAATTGTCCTGTTGTCAACTTGACACACAAACACATCACTGTTAAGCCACAGCCTTTCCTTTTCATTAATCCCAGATGAATCACATATTAATGTCAACATCTTTTTTCATGGTGTCTCTCTTTAGTTTTTTTAAATTTATTTATTTATTAAAGATTTCTGTCTCTTCCCCGCCACCACCTCCCATTTCCCTCCTCCACCTCCCTCATCAGCCCAAAGAGCAATCAGGGTTTCCTGCCCTGTGGGAAGTCCAAGGACCACCCACCTCCATCCAGGTCTAGTAAGGTGAGCATCTAAACTGCCTAGGCTCCCACAAAGCCAATACGTGCAGTAGGATCAAAAACCCATTGCCGTTGTTCTTGAGTTCTCAGTAGTCCTCATTGTCTGAGATGGATGCACCAATGTTACAGAAGAACTATGGGGTACTCTCCATGCAATTGGAAGTCTCTGTCAACTCTAGAGTTTTAAGCTTGTAAATTTTTTTATATTAAGATGTTGACAAGTTACAAACATGCTTAAAACTCTAGAGTTGACAGAGACTTCCAATTGCATGGAGAGTACCCCATAGTTCTTCTGTAACATTGGGGCATCCATCTTCAGCCTACAGGCCCGTAGTATCTGACAGACTTTTCCACAAAGCAGAAAATTTGAAAAGACTGTTCCACCTATATTGACAGTTTATCAGTCATTTTCTTCTGTGTCCTGCAGAATGTCTGGCAGATTCTTTTATGAAGTAGGAACCATGAATGACTGACTGTCTCACCTCCTTTTGTCAAGTTCAGCAGTAA
This sequence comes from Microtus ochrogaster, assembly GCF_000317375.1. Classification (NCBI taxonomy): domain Eukaryota; kingdom Metazoa; phylum Chordata; class Mammalia; order Rodentia; family Cricetidae; genus Microtus; species Microtus ochrogaster. Next base: position 26,257,871 of record NC_022031.1, read on the forward strand.
TTTTTTCTGTGGGTCCTGAATGTCCATTTTATAAAGCATACCATCAAGCAGTTTAGGCAAGAGCAGTTTTTTCCCCAAATGACGAGCCTTGTAATATTAAAAGCAAATTTCATAATAGGTTTCTTCAATGCCAATCAACCTCTCTAAAGTAATTGATGCTGCCAAAAGCAGACACATCTCACTGTTGAGAAAAGTCAAAGGTCCTAAAACCTTTTAGATGCCATAATCTTCAGGTCTTTGAAGTGTTGATGATTATCTGTCTAACTGAAATATATCTCTATAAGTCTAGAAAACCTAAGTCACATGACTACAAGTTTGGTTATTATAAATGACTACCTATTCATCTGTAATTCAATTATACAAGTTAAATGAACCATATAAACATAATTGTTTAAACAAGGAAAGAAATATACATATAATAAAATTGACCTTAAATTTGTATTAATAAATCAAAATTTCATACCAATGTAAAGTATTTATTTCTATGTCATACCCTTCTTTTTAGAAAGAAATTAACTGTGACCATTATCCACTTATAATCAGTCCCTTTTAAATGAAAACAAACACTTATAAACAATCATTTTGGGAATTTGGGCATTGTTTTCTCCATACTGCTTCCTGCTCTTTGTTGGTCAAAGTATATTTATTGTTCATGGATACTATTCAGGGGGTCTTGTTCCATTAAATCACATTAACTTGGAAGGAATCCACAAGTCTTCATCTTCTATGGAAACAAAAACAGAACCTCTTTTCCAAAGAAACATATCTTTAGACTCAAATTTTGAAGTCAAAATATATATGTTGGTTTAGCTTATAGCCACCACAATCACATGCTTTTCAGCAGTTAACTCATTAACAGTCAAAAATTAATCTGAAGACAACACAATAATACATATAATCGAGACTCTCTGTGTGTATTCTATCTTCACATGTCTTATTTTTTTACTCTATTATTTTTTATTAATATTTATTTTTATTATCTCTACTCCTTTAATGTATGACTGTCTGTATTCTTTTCTTTGTCTCTCTCCTAAGCCCAAGTAATGCTAATATGAACCAGGAAGCCATCCTTTAAAGAAGCTATGCTTCTGCTTGGTGCCAGCAAACAGAGCATATCTGAAAAATGCAGCTATCAAGGAGCTCCCATTTTTATGGGTCTAGAAGCCCCCCCTTTTTAAAGTTTTCTTAGGCTTTATGTGGATGTATTTTGCTGAAGATTGGGTGCCATTATGTAAATAGAAACTGCATTTTCATTTCCTGGCCACCAAAACACAAATAATTATACAAAAACTTTATTAATGGCAACACTGCTTGGCCAATGGCTCAGGCATAATCCTAGCTATCTCTTACATGTTAAATTAACCCATTTCTATTATTTTATAATTTATCATGAGGTTTGTGGTTTGTTATCTCATATCTTGCTTCTGGGTCACTACGTGGAAACTGCCTGACTCTGTCTTCTTTTTCCCTGCATTTACTTTATTTTTTCCACCTAGCTATATTCTGCCCTGCCAAAGCAGCTTCTTTATTAACCAATAGTACTAAAACATATTCATAGCATACAGGGGGGAATCCCATATCATGGTCCAGCACTGCACTATATATATATACAACTTACCAAAGTGAAAGCAAGATCAAATCAGCAATTTGAACAGACCCATATCCTACAAAGAAATTAAAGCATTATATAGGAGACTCCTAATCTTTTTTTAGCAACTGTCTAAATTTCTGCATTTTAGTCTTAAACTCATTTAAGCTATTCTATCTCTATTTCAAAGTTGTCTTACATGCAATGTAATTTAAAAGATAATGTTAAAAGGCAAATAAGTAATCACACTCATTATTTTCTCTCTTTCGATACTTTTTCAAAAAAGAAACATTGATTGTAGTATGATTCCCCTGTGTGTTTGCTTAGTTTGTTTCTTTAAATATTTTTAATATTCATCCATTCACTGTTTTGATCTCAGGTGAATTTTCTCAAATCTTTTACATCAGCACAAATTCTGAAGAGTTTGACCTACAGAGGTTATACCCAAATCTATTCATTAATCACATACAATATTTAATTATTGTTGTTCTCAATATGATTCCAAATAGTCTAATGAGTGCAGCCCTTTGCATTGATGAGGAGACTGTCATCCAATGTATTAGGCACAGCTCAGTGAACAAATTAGACTTTTACTTTGATACATCACTTTATTTCTTTACACGTTTCAGTACTTATATTCCTACCTGGCTCAGAGTAGCAATTCAGGCACAGAAAAGTGTATTTCTGATTGCATAATGCAGAGTTTTAAGGCACAAGTCTCTAGCAGTCTTCTCACCCATGATCTGTGAATGTAAGTGTAATAGGGTGTTATTCAGAGACATGCTCACTTCATTTTATGTCAGTAATACATTTTATAGTGTTTTTATTTTTTCTTATTTAAAAAACATTGCCTTTAAATAGCACATAATTTCATTTGCTATCTCTCTGAGACTACTAAAGTTACTCAAAAAGAATCACATTTGGAATAATATTTACAGTTGTCTTTGTGTTATATGATCTAATATTTGTAGTTTATGAAACAATTTAAAATATTTAAGATATTTAAAATATCTACTTCTTATTTATCTGTCACTACATTTGGGACAAGAGAAATGGAACAAAATGTTTTCTCTGTATCAGAGAAACACCACTATTTCAGACACATGCATTTTCCGTAAACAGAAATTTTGTTTGCAATTAGAGGTAATATCAATCAAAGGTAAGCATAAGCTAACAGTGATTCCAAATGCAGTCTCCCAGGAAACGAATAGGATTCAAATTACTATCAAGAGCCATAAAAAAAACTGATTTAATTCTAGTTTGAAAGCAGTACCTAGGTAATCAGAGGTATGGGTGTTTGTCTACCTCATAAAATGACTGAGTGAGAAATGTAGGTATGTGGAGGGACACTATGCCCTAAGTTACTAGCAAGCAGAGTTTATATAATGTGGTTAAACATGTTAAGGAATTCTATTTAATCATTAATTATCCATTAAATGAGTTAAACAGATACTTCAGTGGATGATCATGACAGTTAAGACATGCTGATCTTATCCAGTTTTATTTTCTAATATTGTTATACTTACTTTCTTCATTAAATACTAAAATCTAATACTAAATGCATTAGTATTTCCATTTTTGTTTCCTATACCTTTTAAGTCTGTCCATACACACACACACACACACACACACACACACACACACACACTCACACACACACACACTCACAACCAAAGCTGCATTATTATAAATAACAACAATGATCTAATAATGCTCATCAGGTTCTCAGCCTTTCTGGAACACAGGTAGCCACTATTGGACTGTGCAGTCTAGATGATATAAGCTAATTTAACAAATTTCCTTAATAATATATATCCATTGTATTGGTTTTGTTTATCTGGAGAACCCTAGTGAATAGATTTAGAAATTCTAATTACAGTATAGCAAGCATATTTATATAAAAATTCTGTGAGTACATTTATTTTACATGAATCATTTAGCAGAGTTCATAAGTCAGAATGTACTTCATTTTCTCATTTTTAATCTTTAAATCATAGTTTTTATTAATTGTTTAATCACTTTGCACTTGCTAAATAATACCCACTTAACTTTTTCAATCAGGCTTAATTTTTAATTATTTTAACTGTTTCATCATCAGAAAATATATGGATTAGTAGATACTAAATAATTTTCTGATACATTCATATATTATGTGATGCTTTAAAAGTTTAAATGTTTTTTTAAATCAAATGTATACCGAGTTTACCAAGAAATCATCCAATTTTTTTTTCTGTCTTGAAATATTCCATGTTCTATTTCGAACTTTAATCAGACTAATGTGAGAAAGAAGAAGGCAAAGATACCTTACTTCTGACACTTTTTAAAAACATTTTTTATTATTTCAT
>NC_022031.1:26261903-26295877 GCF_000317375.1 Microtus ochrogaster
AATGGGAGGCTGGGAGGAGGTGGAAACTTGTTTTTTTTTTCCTTTCCTCAATAAAAAAAAGAATTAATAAAAATAAAAAAAAGATAGCAAAGGCAAAAAAAAAGCTTAAATGTTTTTTTTTAAATCAAATGTATACCAAGTTTACCCAGATATCATCCAAATTTTTTTCTGTCTTGAAATATTCCATGTTCTATTTCGAACTTTAATCAGATTACTGTGAGAAAGAAGGCAAAGATACCTTACTTTTGACAGTTTTTAAAAACTGTTTTTTATTATTTCATTAAAATATAATTACTTCATCCACTCCCCTGTCCTACTACCACACCCATGCCTGCCACTCTTCCTACCTTCCCAAGATCATAGTCTCCTCTTATCTAATATTGCTCTTACATATTCATACAAGGGAACAAACATACAAATGCAACCTGGTAAGCTCATTAATATTTCCTTATACATATTTCTAGGACACACAGCTTGATATTAAACAACCAATAAGGGAACTCATCTCTCAGAAGACTAATTTTTCCTCTTTTGATATATATATGTATTTGTAGCTCTCCAACTCACGGATGGGCCTTATGAGATTTTCCTATCTACTTTTAAAATTCAAATAGTGTGATACTTGCTAAAGTCTTGCTTAGGCGGTCATGTTATTGATATTTTATGAAGGTAGCTTCTCTACAATATCTAAGAGGTTCAGTCTTACCTAATACTCCTTTATCATGTGGTTCTTTCAATCTTTCCATTGCTATTTTCTGTGATGTCACATTAGTATTAGGTAAAGAAGTTTCATTGTAAACATATTGGCTGAGAATGGGCACTCCATGGTCATTTCTTTTATCTTGTTTTAACTGGTTGGAGATTTCTTTGATGATTTACTTTTACTGTAAAAGAAAGCTTTGCCAGGCGGCACATGCCTTTAATCCCAGAACACAGAAGGCAGAGGCAGGTGGATCTCTGTGAGTTTGAGGCCAGCCTGTTCTACAAGAGCTATATCCAGGACAGGCTCAAAAACTATACAGAGAAATCTTGTCTCGAAAAACCGAAGGGGAAAAAAAGAAGGAAAAAAAAAAAAAAAGAACTTCGAGCAGAACTTAGGTTTACAATTACTGTGGGTATAAGATTGAATAATGAGATTGCAGCTAGGAATTATATTGGTTTGGGAAAGTGCCTAGAGTTTGTGATCCTTTGTGAAACACGATTTCAAGTATTTACAATTCAAGGTATTATTTCCCTCTTGTTAACTGAGACTTGCCTCCAGTTAGATGAATGCGGGTTAACCGAAAGTTTAAGTGCCACTATTGTACCTTTAGGGATATTTCGGATGCTCTAAATTGCTGTGGTTGATGGGTAACCTGTTGGTGTAGGACCATAATGGATTTCTTCCTTTAGCAGCTTGCTCATAAACCTCAAGTTCTATGAATGCTGGTCCTCAGGCAGAAGGCTTTTTGAGAGAGTTCAGCTTCAAATCTTTTGTGTGTCCGAGTCTTTTCAAACTGTGAGTATCCAGTGAACAATCTTTCCACATTTACCTCCTCATAATGTTGGGGAACAATATTCCACACTTTTAATCAAAAGGAAAACTTTATTTTTATTTTACGTAAGAGTGTAACCAAGTAGTTCTTATTTTTCTTTTATTTCTTTCAGTTCATATAACAGTCTCAATTTTGTTCCTTGTAAATTCGAATGTCAGAATTCCATGCTTTTTTTCCCTTTTCTTCTTCTTCTTCTTCTTCTTCTTCTTCTTCTTCTTCTTCTTCTTCTTCTTCTTCTTCTTCTTCTTCTTATTATTATTATTATTATTATTACTACAAATTTCTACCTCCTCCCCTCCTCCCATTTCCCTCCCCCAATCTCCCTTCCCCTCCTTCTCCAGTCCAAGAGCCATCAGGGTTCCCTGCCCTGTGGGAAGTCCAAGGTCCTCCCCTCTCCATCCAGGTCTAGGAAGGCTCAAGAACTCACAGAACCTTAAACAAAAACAGAGCAAACATGTTCTGAAACAGACTCTGCATATATATTACAGCTTTCTGCTTAGTACTTATGTGGGATTCCTGAGTGAATAAGTGTGCCTCTGATTCTTCTTCCTATTCATTGGGTTCTTTTCCTTCTGTTGAATTACCTGGCCCAGGCCCAAATGATTGTTTTTGTGTTATCATACCATTTTATTTTGTCATGTTTAGTTATTATTTCTTAAATATATTTGTCTTCAAGATCTGATACTTTGTTGTGCATATGATATAAACCATGTTTGAGATTTTTCCTCCAAATATTTGACTTCATTACTTTTTTCTAGTTTACGTCATTTGCTATTCATGAACTATCCTATCTCTTTACCAATTATTATATTCATATCTTGAATTATTTTCAAACTTTCACCCAACTGATTGTGCATTTGCAGTTGTCACTCAGACATTCATTCATATCTTCTGTGAAGTCCTTGAACACATTTATAATTGTTTTCATGAAGTGTTTGCCTTATGTATCTGTGATGTTGTTTTATTCAGGGGATGTCACTATATGGTACTGCTGTCTGCAGCAGTCCTATTGTCTTATTTGTATTTGTTGTGATTTTCTGCCATCTGCAGCAGTCCTATTGTCTTGATTATTTGTATTTGTTGTGATGTCATGATGTAATCTATACTTTCTGAGGTTATATAGCCATGTAGTAGGTGATGTGGCTGATAGTTGAGCAGATGGGTATACTATCAGTGAGGTACGACCTAAGGTTCCTGTTAGACTCAAGTCAGTCATGGAGATCAGCAGTTGGTAGATGTTTTATATTCAGGTGGGAATTCGTGTAGGGTGAGGTCCTCTAACTGGGTTTCCAAGTTGGATTCCACATGGTACTAGTTCAGCCTGGTAGATAGAGTGGTTTATAGACAGACAGGTATGACAGACAGGTATGGTAAGCAGCTCTGGTGACTTTTATGTGATTATTACTTTTAAGAATTTACTTGTTAGGCTAAGATGTACAAAATTACCTATTGTTGCTTCATTAAGCTACCAGCAAATACATTTTTTTTTTTTTTGGTTTTTGAGACAGAGTTTCTCTGTGGCTTTGGAGCCTGTCCTGGAACTAGCTCTGTAGACCAGGCTGGTCAGCAAATACATTTCTTGTTTTAATCTGCAACCTGGTCATCTCCATGGTGTTAACAGAGGAAGCACTAGTGAGTAGCAAATTTCTGTTTTAGAAAACTGTGTGCATATTCCTTAAATTGATCCATTTGACATTTTTTATTATAAAACTCTGAGTAAACAATAAAGAAACAAGTGAACCACATAAGTCTCAATTAAAACACTGTTGTGGTTTGTGAAACAAGAATTAAGTCTAAGATTTAGACTTAATTTTACATTTGTTTATCTCACTTTAGACTAGGTTAGAGTAGGTCATTGGCAAAATAGATGCATGCAACATTTAATAAAATGTGTACTAATTTTGTCATAAACTCATTTAATTATAACTGGCACTTGTGAACGTAACCGAAGGCAGCTGAGGAGATACTTAACGTTAGATGAAGTAATCTGGGACTCCAATGTTAGTGACTGGCATCAATTTAATAAGCCTAGAAAGGACACATATATAAACCATATGCTTAATTTGAAATATTGCACATCAAAGGACTCCTTATTTTTTTCCTGTCACAGTAGAACTAGTTTTAACACAGTCTAGAAATTGGTTTACAGACTTTCCTTATATTCAGAGACATGAGAACAGAGATTGTGACCATGTGGCTGCATCTAGCTACAGCCCTTTGCCTGCCATAGATGATTTAGCAGCCTCTGCATGGAAAGAGTCAAGACATTTTTATTCTGTGTTTAGCAAAAGTAGTTTGGAACAGTTTAAATGAAGGACCTTTATTTTTAGAAACCTTGACTCTTTTTATATTTTCTCTTCTTTCCAGCTGACTAGTGACTCTGCTTTGCTCCAAATCAGGTGCCTGTCTAGATGAAAGCCAAAACTTCAAGAATTAGATGGAGATAACATTTACTATTCCAAATTCTTAAATGTCAAATCTCTACTAAAGACAAGGGCAATTTAGGTTAAAATGCATGTGTAAATTTGACAGCATTTGTGTGTGTGCACATGTATGTATATGTATGTAATGGAGTAGAGGTGTTGCTGTAAATCATAGAGCCAAAGTATTATATTGTTCTCAAGTCACGTGTGGTTAACTTTAATAGAGAAGTCACTCCTATTATACAGCAGTATTTTTCAATTGTTATCCACATATACTTATTGTTCAAGAGTTTTCAGAAGTGAGAGCTTTTGAAGGCTTAATATGCACATACATTCAAAAAATGACATGTTCATTAGCAATTGGAGTCCAAGGAAAGATTTGTAGTTTTCTCCATTGAAGGAGTTTTATAAGTAATGAATGATAATTACAGTGTTTCTGTTTTTTTTAATCTAAATTTACTGAACATGGATTTTGTTTAAGTCCTTTACATAGTACAAAAGTCCTTAGACTCAGACTACTATGTTTTTGATGCATTATTTATGTAAATTTTCAAACCTTGGTTCATCTCATTTACTTTATGTGAAACTAATAGCTTATAATAGGTAACTTATGGATTGAGGATGAGTAAATAAATCTATACATCCAGTAGTTTTAGGAAAGCACTTGGTATATACTACATCAGACCTATCATTATAAGTAGTCAATACAATATTTAGTAAAGGTTGCCTAATGGTGCTATTATTAGAGCTAAGCCTCATGACAACCTGTGCATGAACAATTTCAATGATAGTGTCCATATAATGAAAATAATAATTGATAGTACTAAATTATTTTTTTCAGTTCATCAGAGATTTTTAAGTGATAAACAGGAAAGCCTGCTGTCATACTGGGCCTTTCCCAACACAAATGTCTACATTTCTCTTCAGTCTGTTAAGCACAGACATGTATTTTGAGTCATGAAGTACTGGGATTGTGTAACCAAGGGTTAAAAACACAAGGTACTGCCTCAATACTTTCTAATGATAGGTAAGTTAATAATTTAAAAATAATAGATTAACACTGATAAGTCACATAAGAGTAACTTTGAGTTCTTTTTGTGATGAGCAAGAATATAATATATAACAGAGAGTACTCCAGGCAGAATCAGAGAAATAGAATACAGCGATTTAGTTTGACAGTTTTAACTGAAATCACTAAAAGCAATGTCTAGTAATGTATGTTTACTAAGCAGTTTTGCTGTTTTAATTAACCAAGGATATTTGACACAGAGACCTAGAGTTATTGATAAACATATCAAATTTACTTATACTTTCCATCTGAAATACCAACCAAATACCAAATTAGTTTAATTTTTGCAATCTTGACAAATATCAGCCGAGGTCATAAAACTTATTCATCAATATCTTAAATATGATTTATAATACAGAGTTTTGTGTCATCAAAGATTGGTCATGAAGTTTAAATTTCTTGAAAATCGACATAGGCTTGGGATAAAAAACAAGAATATAGACAGTTATAATAGGAAGTAAATGGTTTTTAAAAAGGTAAAGTCTTTAAAGAGACAGAGTGCAGAGAGTCATTGATTAAAATAAATAAAGAAAAATAAGCCACGTAAAAATGGAAAATTTACAGAGAGTCTGGATTATGTATATTATTGTGTTTTCTTTTGAAGAAGTCCCATGCTGTGCTTAATAAGAAGTTTTGTCTTAATTAGAGTTTAAATTGATGTGAGGAGACATCATAAGTGTGGCAACTCTTATAAAGGAAACCATTTAATGGGATGGGCTTGCTGACTGTTCTGAGATTCCGTCCATTATCATCGTGGTGTGACAGGGCAGCATGCAGGCAGACATGGTGCTGCACAAGTAAATGAGAGTCATACATCTTGAAGGCAACACAAAGGGGTCTGTAACACTGGGAGTAGCTTGAGCATGGGAAACTTCATAGCCCACCCCCACAGTGATACACTTCCTCCAAAAAGGCCACACCTACTGTAACAGTGTCACATCTCCTAAAAGGGCTACACCATTTTAGTGGCCATTTTCTTTCAAGCTACCACAGTGATGTATTATTTGTTTGGGTGAAATGTTCTGTAAGTATATTAGGTCCATTTGGTTTATAACATCAGTTAGCATCAGCAATTATATTAAGTTTATAATTCAATGATCTATCTTTTGGTGAGAGTGGAGTATTAAGGGCTCCTACAATTAATGTGTGAGGGTGAATATTTGATTAAGCTGTTTTCCATGAACTTGGGTTTGGTATACAGATGGTAAGAGCTACAATATCTTCTGAGTGGGTTTTTTCCTTTGATGCATATTTAGAGTCGTTCCCTATCTCTTCTGATTTATTTTGTTTGATATCTAGTTTGTTAGATATTAAAATGGCTACATAAGCTTGCTACTTTGGTCCTTTTATTCTTAGGTGATGCCTATCCTTGTTGTTAAAGTCTGTTTATGGATGCAGTAGGAGAAGTTTTCCTGTTTTTTTGCATCCATTCTGTTAGTCTGCATCTTTTTGTTGGGAAATTTGGACATTTGTTCTTGAGAAATATCAGAGACATATATGAGCAGTGTTTCTTGATTCGTGTTTTGTTGTTGCTATTGCTATTGTTTGTGGTGTTGTGGTAGAAGTGTGTGTGCTTCCACACTTCTGATTTCCTGGTCTGGGGTTATTCATTTTTCATATTTTCTTGGGTGTGATTAATTTCTTTCATCTACATTCTTCCTTATAGTTTCTTCTCTAGAACTGGATTTGTACATGGATATTACTTAAATTTGGCTATATTATGGGTTTTGTACTTTTTTGTAATTTGCAATTAAAAGTTCTCCTAGGAATAATAGTCTGGGCTGGCATCTGTGGTTTCTTAAGAGTCTGCTGCACATCTGTTCAGATCTCACTTTCTTTTAGAGTCTCCATTGGGAAATATGGTATTATTCTAATACGTCTTCCATTAGATGTTACTTGGTCTTTTTCTTGCGCAGTTTTTAATATCTATTCTTTGTTCTGTATATCTATCGTGTGATTACTATTTTTCAAAGGAATATTTTTGTTTCACTCAATTTGGTGTTCTCTATGTCACTTGTACCTTGATAAACTTCTCTTTATTTAGGTTTAGGGGATTTTTCTTCTATGATTCTGTTGAAAATACTTTTTGGAACTTTGACCTGGGTTTCATCTTCCTCCTCTATCCCTATTATTATTATTATTGTTATTATTATTATTATTAGATTTGGTCTTTTCATTGTGTGCTAGATTTCCTGGAATTCTTGTGTCAGGATCTTTTTATATTTAACATTTTCCTTGACTGAAATATTCATTTCTTCTATCATGTCTTCAGTGCCTGAGATTTTCTCTTCTGTCTCTTGAATTCTTTGGTGAGGTCTATTTCTTAGATTCCAATTTGGGTTCCTAACATTGTCATTTCCAGATTCCCCCAGTTTAGGGTTTGTTTTTAATTAATGAAATTTACATTTTCACAATGTTGTAGGATGGGTTAAAGCAAGAATTTCGGGAGGGGGATTGCAGAAGATCTATGTGATTTGCTGGATATAGGAATAGGGAAGATGTGGAAACTAGAAAAGTTGGTCTCCTACAGAAAGAGCTTTGAGACTGGGGATTGGATTTGGAAGAGAGGATGGAAAGGTGAAAATCTACAGTTAACCTTTCTTTTTCCCTGGCCAGATATCTTTTTCTTACATGTGAGGAAATTTAATTTTAAGAAAAAATTACAAACTTTTAAATAACTGGTATTTCTCTTCAAATACATATTATGTCAATAATAACCACAGACCAGCAAGCCTTCATAAAGTTGAAAAACAGGAATGTTTTGAAAAGGCTGATGATCACACATGACTATTTATGTTGTAACAACATATGGTCTTTACTTAATTTATGTTACCATAAAAGTGCCAGAAATTTTTAGGTTTTTTTTTATTGAAAACAGATTCTTCTCTCATAAAATATATCAAAACCACAGTTTCTCCTCCCTCCACTCCTGTTACCCTCTCTACCTCCTGTCTCATTTATATTCACTCCCTTCCATTTTATTTTCAGAAAAGAACGGGCATACAACAGATTACAGTCAAACCGGACAAAACATGATATGATAAGATAATGCTCTTAAGACTTTTGCTCTAATTGGGTTGCCTTGTCAGGCATCGATAGGAGTGCCTATCAGTGTGTTTTAAAGTAAAATAGTTATCGAGGTAATCACTGCTGAATAAGTCCATTTGTTCATTAGCCGATTGAACCCCCCAATCTAAACCATTAACAAATAAAAACATCACTAATAGTGCTTAAAACCAAAACAACACTCGAATTCTGGAATTCTGACAAACTTACGTGGAACAGACACTATTATTCACTTTGGTACATTAAACACATGATTATGTGCAACAATTATATCATTATTTCAATAGTGCATTGTTTTAATTAGTTTAACTAAATTCTCTTTATTGAAAAATGTAGTGGCAGATTGTCTGGAGACAGTTCATTTTTCCTGATTATACTTTTAACACTGTTTTATTGATTCCATAGAAAATAGTCTCATCTTTGGAATAACACATCACTCATTGTATAATATCACATCTCTAGTAAGAAATTCCACCTAAATACCCTGAAATCACTGTTACATTTGCAATTTTTTGGAATTTATGGGTTTCTTTTAAAAACATTTTGAACATTCCCCATGCAAATAAAAAAAAAACTACTGAGTTTAGGAAGAATTTACTCAATGCAATTCTGAGCAAGAAGACATTCTACATTTGTATTTGACAACAGTGACCATGTCTTAGATCACCCTGTTTATATGTGGGGATTTACAATTTATTGAACATGACTAACATAGATTCTTTCTCTTGATTTTATTTAATTTTCTTGAATATGACTAAATTTGTGCTTTTCATACTAGCTCTATTTATTAAGGTAATGGTTCTAGACTAGCAGAATGACTGCCTTTGTAAACACAAACTCTAAACAATAAAATCTATGTTAATGATCTTACTCTACGCAATAGAATCATTATGTTACTGACGTTTTTGCTCTCCGTCTCTGATTCTATTCATGTTTTGTTTTTTTGTCCGTCAGTCTTTCACATATTTCAACTATTTCTTTCAGTTACTTTTATAAATATGTAAATTAGTCTCTGGTAGAGACAGTTACCATTGTAGGTACATATGGTAGGAATTTTATGATTATAAAAATGTTTATAAATTTTATTTTGTCACTAAAATGTCTTTGTAGCTGTACTATAGGAAATAATTATAAATTTTAAAATAATGATCTTTCAACTATCTGTGTTTGGTACCAACAATCAACAGAGGTCAAGTTCATGTCATTTAAATTAATTTTCTGCAATGTATTTTAATTGAATTATTTATTATATCTTATGTGTTAGGGTTTTCCTGCATTCATGTATCATATGTACCATGTACTTATCTGGTGGCAGCAAAAATTTTTTAAAAAAAGTGTTCATTCTCCTGAAACTACATACACAAACTCTTTGAGCAGGGAACTGAATAGTGTCCTTCTCAAGAGAAAGGTTTCTTAAACTCCGAATCATCTCTTTCAGCTTTTCCTGTGTATTCCTGTGATACATGAAAGTAAACTGTATTCAACTTCTATATAAGTTATTTGTATTTCGCTCTCTTTTTTATTCTAAGTGAAAATAAATTCTTGTCTCATACAATGTATGACAACCCGTTGCCTTCCTTCCACACATCCCAGATCCCCTTCCTCCCTCAAATCTACTCTCTCTTTGTTTCCCTTCAGAATAAAGCAGAGCTCCAAGAGGCAATGACCAAACATGGCAAAACAATATACAACAAGACAAGATGAAAGTCCTCATATCCCGCAATGGACAAGACAACCTAATAGGAGCAAGGGTCCCAAGAGTCGGCAAAATAATCAGAGACACAGCCACTCCCATTCTTAGGAGTATCACAAAAATACCTAGGTAATGGCAGAGTACCTGGTGTAATTCATGCAGCTCCCCCTGACCTCTCCCCTCACACACACCTTGTGGTTGCTGCTAGTGTTTGTGTGAACACACAGGAGCAGTTGGGATCAGGTAGGGTGGGATATGAAGGGAGAAAGTGCAGAATTGAAGGGAACCGAGGGAGGCGGCAGTGTGCAAGCCTAGTGCGGCAGAAACTTCCTGAAATCTGTGAGAGTATTCTAGTGAGAACTCCGAACAATGGCATCTGCCCTGGCTGTCTTTTCTAGTCAGTCAAGGCTTTCAGTAGTGTGATGAGGTTGCATTTGTGTGAGTTTTGGTCAAGGGGCTGCTGTTGGGATCCACAAACCAACTAGACTCATTTTAGGACCGAAGATGACTCTCTGAAAACTGACAACAGAGCCCCATTGTTAAAGCTCATTAAATAAAGATTTGTTAAACTGGTGCCTGCATGAAGTCTTCACTGCTACATTCTAGTATCTTTGGTGTGGGAACTCTGCAGGCTTACCTGGATACCAACACAGGCAAAATTCAAAAGAAAAATTCCATTTATAATCTGTCCAGATTTGACGATGTGCTAGAGCAATGATCATGCAGAACTTGTCGCAGTGGTTAACAAGTGCATGGTTTACCTTAGGGTTCACACCAGGTGAAGGATCCCATGCCCTATACTGCTTGAATGGCCAGGAACTGGAGACCGAATAGTACAGAGACCTGGGGTAGAAACAAACATGACTAATAAGAAAAATATCAGTGGAATGATTTTTAATGGTATTCTCCTATACCTATAGATTAGTGCCTTGTTCAGTCATCATCAGAGAGGCTTCTTCCAGAAGCAGATGGTAGCAGGTGCAGAGATCCACTGGCAGACATGATACACAGAGTCTAATTTGTGCTCTTCATAAGGTGCCTCCCCTCAGAGCTCTGAGAATCCAATGGGAGTCTGAGGGGATAGAAGACACAAAAAGAGCATGGCCCACTAAATCAATCACACTCCTGCATTAAAAAGAAAACATAGTACTATGAACATAGATAAACTTGCTGGGCCTGTTTATTGATAAATCCATGACTGTATCACTGGGTCTAAATTTCTGCTTTTAGTTCGTTTTTGTTGACTTCGTTTGAGATTTCTTTCTTCTTTTGCAAAGAAGTTTGCATGCTCAGGGTTTTGTTAGTCAAAGAAAAACAATCCAATGTCACTTTTACATTTTCAGTAACACTAACATTTAAACTCAGTGATAATGATCATCTCTCTAAGTATTGTCTGATCCCTATATTTCCTGCAGACGAAATTCCCTCAGCAGGTTCGCGCACACTCTTCAAGTTCTTGTTAGCTATTTAGCTATTCCTAGATATCCTTTCATATCTACAAATTCATTTACTTAGAGATTCTTGAGATTCTGAAATTTTATATTATCAACCCGCTGTGTATACCGCTACATATCTACAACATTTATCCTGCTTGGATAGTCTATTGCCTAACTTGATTTTCTTCTGTGGTGTCTGAAAACCGTATAAAATGTAGTAAAAATTGGACTTTTTTTCACTCGTAGAACATTTGCTTAAGAGGTTCTTGGTTTAATCCCTAGTGTTACAACAACAGATAGAGTAAATAATGAATAAATAAATAGTATTTAATATATTCAAGAACACGTTCTCACTCACTCCCAACTCTGCACATGTTATTATTTGAGACTTACTCTTTCCTTGATTTGTTCTAAAATTTGGAGCTACCATTATTTATTATATCTTTTCGTTACTGAAAACATATCATGCCTTTGAGTCTTTGTGAATTTTTAATCTAGTTCTGTTTACTGCTCCACAACAATTTAAATAAGGCTATTATGTTCTACCCAGACAATTGCAAAGCTCTGTAAGTATCTCTGCTCTCATTTTTAATTTCTTAGTCACCATGTGCCCTGATAACAACTTCACACGCAAAAGGTCAGACAGTCACCACTCCAGAGTATTTTGTATTGGTACTTTCAATGCCCTTTAAAATGAGTCCTTAAAATCAAACACCTTTAATGTAGCCTAAAATACAGCATGAATCTTAACATTTCTTATGAAATTCTTTCTGATGCCAAACCACATTCTCTTATTTCAGTCAAGTGGGAGAACTCCCTGACTGTCCTTCTTTTTTCAAATAATTATCTGAAATAGTCATTTGTTTATTTCATTTACCTCAATAAGGAAGGTATTTATTAGTGCATCTTTCAAAAGAATGGATGCCCGTAATTTATGAATATTTAACTTGTCTTGACTTAAGTTTCTAAAAGATACATTAATAGACCTGACATTTTTACCTATAATTATTAAAAAAATTAGTTGAGTTTTTTTCTAATATTTCCTTTTGAGGAACAAAATAGAACATGAAATTAACCTTAGAATTTTACATTTTTGCAATATAAGGTTGGAATATGATTTATGTTATAGGATAAAATGTATTAATTTTCAGAGTTCCAGTACTTACATTGAATAGAACAAAATAACTTTCATGATGCTGTGCTTTCAAGTCAACATGGCAGAATGCAGATTAATTTAATTTTACTCTGAAATAATTGAAATACAGTGTGTTAGCAAGGGGTCTGAAGATAAAATGGCATATTATTTCCTGCTAAAATAATAGTTTGTTCATCTTCCCAATATTATCATATTTAATGAAAACTGGCAGATGCCTGAGTTACAGGCATAACATATTTGATGATTCAATGCTTGATATTACTACTTTAATGTTTGTGAAGTATTGTACTATGGTATAACTTCATTAATATAACAGATTTTTTAAAATATTAGGGTTTGCAGAAAATAAGTATTTTAGGGAAGAGAGAGTGGGGGAATATGTTAGGATCATTTAACAATATTCCATTGAGCAGGTCCACATACCCTCCTGACATAGCTATAATGCTGGTTCCAGCTGAGTTTATCACTACACATTATTCCTGTACCTAGGGGAGAAATTGTTAATGGTTTTACATACCCCTCACTGTGCTTGGATCATATGTCTTCTCAATCAAATGGTAAAGATAATTACTAATGCTAATAAAGACTGAAGATTGGACAACTATTATAGAATTATTTCCAACCTATTTAAAAGTCCCAGCTTCAAGACAAGCTTTTCCTGCTAACTGAGTAGTAGATGCAATCTATGTATCATACCATGTGTAGATATTGGCAAAGGCAAACTGGTCTAGTTGCAAATGTCTACCTCTTTTCTCCTCGCCTTAAAATCCTAGATGTTAAACAGAGCTTGAATTTTTGTTTTGCAGCTTTGTCACCTATGAAACAGCAGTATTTCCTTAAAAAAAAAAAAAGACTGGTACATGAATGAGGGAGAAAAAAGTATAAAATAAAGCAGTATATATTTTGTTTTATATTGAAGAGTTAAATGGGAACTACCTTACTATATCAAGCTTGCCATATCTAATGATACGTGTATTAAGAACTGTACGGGAATACAATCTTTTTAATATGAGGTTGATTTTAAAGAAGAAGTAATGAGCATGTTAGTAATTGGAGTTATATAAAGCTTCTTCACACATCCCTACTCTACAGTGCATAATGTATAATCCATGCTCTACAGTGCTCTTTCTTACCCCATGGTATTCCCATACTGATTTAAAACTTTAGCTGCCAGTATCCTGAAGGGTGCTTCTTTCATAACATATGTGCTCTACTATCTCTTCTTAGTGTATTTTTCTTATGACTTGGATGACAGACTCATAGAGTCTCAATTAGATTCCTCTTGCACATATTCTGGTTGACTTCACCAGGTCCTTCATTTTCCATGGAGGTCCCAGCAGCAAAACTCCATTACATGTTTGGACATTTCTATATCCGGCATTCCCCCTCTAGTTTTTTTCACTTTTGGTGCTTTATCTACTTTACCTCATTTCTAGATTTCTAGATATTTTACTTACTCTGCACACTGAAGATTTGAATTTGGACATGTATATGAAGGAGAACGTGGGATATTTTTACTTGCTTGCCTTCATTCGCATGATTGTTTCTGGTTCCATCCATGTATTTACAAGTTTGATGATTTAATTTTGATTTGTGACTGGGTAATATTCTTTTGTTTATATGTGCCTCATTTATTAACCTTTTTCAGTTGATCAGCATCTAGATTTATATTATTTTTTAGCTACTGGGAATAAAGCAGGGATTAATACAGATAGACAAATATCTCTTTAGTATAGTATAAAACTACAAACATGACTAGTAGTGTAGCTTGGCCATACTATACATCTATTTGTCAGTTTATATTTTGTTTTGTTTTTTAAATACAAACCTCAAGACTGATTTCCAGAGTAGCTTCATTAGCTTTCACTAGTATCAACAATTGCCAATATCTGTTGACATTTATTTTCCTGATTATTACTATTCAACCAGGGGTGAGTTGTAATATTGAAATAGTTTTAATTTGTACATCTCCTGATCTCTAAATTAAAGAAGTTTCATGTTGTTCATGAGTCATTTGCATTCCTTCTTTTGAGAACTCATTCTAAATATAATATTTTGTTACAATGACTTTCCTTTTTAGGTAAAAGAATACTGTGGCAAGACTTGAAAAATAATATAAAATATGTGTTTAGTCTTTTCATTTTACCTGGTTTCTGATTTAGCATAAGGGGGTGGCACATCAGGACCTTCTTCTATATAGATTGGAATGATGTTGTCTGTATCACAATAACTACCTAAGAGACTGGAGGTTTGAGATTATGTGTCATGCACTGGGAGTTTATTCACATGAGAAAAAGTGAGGTCTAGAGACAGAGTTCATTCCCTGTTCAAAGAATTTAATATGTTGTTTCTAAGAAACATAACTATAAAGATTCTCAACATATGAAGAATTAAACATTTTCCTGGTTAGTCATACACATTGGTATGACTGAGTGGTGATGAATGGCTCCATAAGAACAAGGTATTAGAATTATTTATTTAGACTCTATTCACACTATTGTCCAATGAATCAATATTTTCTGCCAATCTTGCTTTTGTATGTTTGATAATGAAACATAAGTTCATGTATGTTAATTCCTTGAATTTGGAGTCATTACACCAGTAGATAAGAATGAGAAATAAAAGTGTAAAACAGTTTAACAATTTACACACACACACACACACACACACACACACACAGAGAGAGAGAGAGACAGAGAGAGAGAGAGAGAGAACAAACAAAAATATTTTGAGAAAGTGTTACTAAAGCCAAATGTAACAGTTTCTATGTACATGTAAAGAATTTACAGAATGATGATGATGTTTATAAGTATTTGAAATAATCCTATACAAAATAATTATCTATTTTTATCTATCTATCTGTCTATCTATCTATCTATCTATCCATCTACCTGTATTTCCTGTAAAGTTTATTGTTATATATACTACACACACAAATTCAGGGAGATATTGAGAGTGTGTGATTAAATGGAGACACCTTATCATGAAGAACCAATGCTACTAGTACTCACCATAACAAATTATAAGTGTTGTGCCAAGAATGAGTTTTCTCTTTGGAAGTTGTTGACCAATGAGGTGTCATAGGTCTCTACAATTTGTATGGTCTAGTACCTCAGCAATAAGGTTTTATCACTGAAGAAGCCACATATTGGACTCATAGGAATTGATGAAGCTGAGCTAATACAAGATGATGAAGTCAAGCTAATACTTGTATGTAAATTTATTCTCTACTATTATCTTTCATCATGTTGAAAACATTACTCACACTACTGGAGAAGAAAAGTAATTGGCACTCTTACTCAACTCTGAAGCCGTGAGCTACAATACTGATTTTCAACAAGGCATGTCCACTGGTACAATAGTGACATAAATGTCATGGTATTGGGGTTAAGAATCTATGGCTATACAAATGATGGTCCCTAGAACAAAATCTACTTCTATTATTCTGCTTAGTGGATATAATATTTAATTGACTCCTAATTACTTATCATTAGATCCATATTTATTACATTCACAATTCTGAAAGAAAGTTTTTACATAGTAGATGGCAATGAACACAGAAACCCACTCCCACTAGTCCAAGTGAAGAGAGCTAAAAACTTCAGAATGTGCATTCCTAAATGAGATGTTACTGCTCTCCCAAATCTCAGCAATCAGTGTAGAGCAGGGAGGGAATATATGAGTGGGAAATTGCATATAGCTACAAAGAAACAGTGTTTTCCAGACACAATAGGGCATTTGCACATGTGAACCTACAGAGGTTTTACCATCATGCACAGCCAAAGACAGAATGTCCCCCATGAAGCAAAAGCCAGAAGTGATGTCTCACTTCTAGTTATAGAGCTATAGGCAAGTGATAGTTTCTGATTGAGGGAGAGAAATTTTATTTAAGAATGTTCCCCTGATATATTGATCATGCTCATGTGGATAACTATACCTCTGAGAGTATACAGGTGGTATGAACTGGACTCGATATGTAGAACAGTTGCATGGGTTTGTGTGTGTGTCTTTGAGGAGCTAGTAGGGTGATGGATATGATTCAAATACATTGTCTTAAATTCTCAAGGAATTAAAAATAAACACATGGTTCCTGGTGGCTTGAAACTTGCAACTGATTTAAGAGTTATGGGATACTGTGTCATTAAAAAGTAGAGTTTGAACTATGAATTTTTCTTGTCTCATCTGCACTGCACTAATAAAATGTATTTCAGGTAAAATATGTTCCACTTAGTGGGAAAATATACCCAATATTTCTGTAGCCATAACAGTAAAATAGGGAATGAAAAACATTAATATATTTTGTTGTTGAAAATATGTTGCAATTTTATATAATAAATGAATATGATACATTTTTAAAACTACAATAATGATATACTTATGTATATATAATGCATATACATTTTAATAAGCTTTGGCACTATATAAATTAATTTAACAAAATATTGCAATGAATGATTTATAATTAATAAAACTAGGTTACATGATATGTTTTTTTGAAAACAAAAAATAATAGGAAAATATTATTACAATAAAATTGGCAAGAGCGTAATAATCTATATTGAAAACGTTTTACTTTATATTCAACCATCTGTTTGAATAAATTATTACTACATATAAGAAAATTACCTCACTAAGTCAGAACCATTGAGTCTTCACTGGTGATTATATGTAAAAGTAAACTCACATTGTAAGATTGCTTTTCCATAGATTTGTACTATCAATCATGTGACTTATTTTGATAATAAATTTTAGTCTTGTTATATTGATGTTTTAATTTTTCTACAAAATATAACAGAGAAAGTTGACAGGGTATTCAAGGAAAATGACAGTGAAATATTAATATTTAAAATATGATTTCATGATTATAAATTTTTGTTCAGTTAATTTTTATATGATTTCAGAATAAAACAATGGTAACAGTAACATTTTAGCCACAAGTAATGATATAATAATGAAATTTCAGTAAGAACAGTATTTCATATGTTCGGAAATTTGGGTGGTTAAGGCAAGCATTCAAATACTAAGCATGCAGCAGCTTTGAGAATAATGGTATAATCTCCTACTCATGGCCTCTAAATATCAAACATTCATAGGTGTGATTTTCACACCACAGATTATAGATATATATATCCATCCATCATTTGTTTATTGAGTCACTGTGTTGATTTTATATAGCTGAATTCATGTCACTTTGATAAATCTGAATTATAAAGTATAGTCAGGCAACAGGACTGTCCATAAATATATCCAGCTGACAGAAATGTTTTGTAAGTAAAGTTTTACAAGAGAATAGTAATTCACACTTATGTATATTAACTATAGAAGGTTTTGTGTCCACAATACCTGAATCGTCCCATAAAGAATGTAATTGATTTACTCTTTGGTCATCTGGACTTTGAAATAAAAGTATTTCAATTCCTAGTCAACACCATTCCGAGGAACTGATGAGAAGAAAATAAGGACACTGATTACAAAAATGTCATAGAAATAGACTTAGCTTTCTCAGCATGTTTATTTAATTCAAAGTTATTGAAAATATGAAAATATTAAATATTTAAAAAATATACCTGATGCTATTAATGTCTCCAAGTTTTCTTCCAAGTAAGGCAGATGTTTTAAATAGTTTCGTGTATACCTTGTTTATCACACAAGTCAGAGAGTAAATACCCATTTTTACCCTAATTAAAAATGCTGATTTCTAGTTCTATATGCTTCATATTTGGCTAACAATCTTTTACTAAGAAACTTTACTCCACTAGCAGTTGGCTAATTACTCTTTATCTTTTTAATGTTTTCGTCATGAATTATTATGTACCACTTTTCCAATTATTCAAGTTCAGAGAATTTTCCAAGCCATGTATGAAACTTACTTTTCTCTGTAAAGATTTCTATATTATCTCACTCATAACAAATTCTCTTCCCACTAAATATTAAATTGGTATTTTATTAGCTATCAATTTGCTCACAGTCTACATTTTAATGTTCCTACTATTCCACTGTGATATTTTGTTAGGTTTTATAATAAATTTTGCTTTATAAATTGTATTTTCCCATCTTTAAACAAATTAAAATTCTCTTCACTCAAATGATGGAACTGGGTATGTATTATATCTTCATCAGTTTTGGTTATTAGAAGTAATTTCTACCTTTTTATATTCAACACTTATTTGCTATTTTACATATTTCCTTTGCATTATTGTCTCTTTGGTTCAAGATAAATTATTATTTCACAATCTAAACTGTTTTTATTGTTCATCTGAAATAAATAATGAAAAATGCATACCTTTCTCCCAAGATAAAATATTTGTAGAGTAGCCAGTATATATTGATGAGTTTTGTTTCTCTTAAAACATAAATTCTCAATTTCTTGAATTGCATAAGTACTTAACATGCAAAAACTGTATCAAATCACTAATTTTATACATACAATAAGTGCTTGGCATGTGCCACCTTCATTCCAGAATTTCTGGACTTAAAAAAATCATTTCATATTTCTGTTGTGACATTTACCCGATGTCATGCAAACATATCACTCCGATTATCTAATTTATCTTTTTGATGTTCATAAACACATCAGATTTTAATCTCACCTGAGGTAGCTACTATAATGTTACATTTACAAATATGTTTACATGAGTAGGGTAGAATTAACATTTAACTTGAAGACATAAAGTAGGAAAGCAACAACCTGTATGATCAATTACTTCAAGCTATGTTTGAAAGGCTCCAGGTGCCTGGGAATGTGGTTGTTAGGCCAATAATGAGAGCCCTTCATAATCACCCGTATCAATTTACCATTAAACAGTTTCTTCTTTCTTTCTCACTATGAACTGTCAATTCGAGTATTTTTAGAATTTTTCTCCCCATGAATGGTTACTCTGATAGCCTCTTCTGGGAAAACAGAAGTGCATTTAAAAGTTTTAGGAAATTATAGCCTGCACTCCAGCAACAATGAGAAGAGATTTACAGTCAGTGAGTAGCTGTTTGCACAGAAAAGCCTGTGACTCTCTGCTTATCTGATACTTCAATTATTTCACAGTAATCACAGAGTAAAGAAGATATTGATTTCCTAGGTATTCAAGCTATACTCCTGACTGCAACTATCAGTAAAACGATTTTATTTTATATTAATTTTAGTATCGTAAATGGTATATAATTTGCTATAATGGGTTTGTCCTCAAGCAAGGGTATATATTCATGTATGTTTATGGTTATGTTTTAAAACCCAATGTATGACTAATTTTTAAACATATTTATTTAGACTTTTCCTTGTAGGAGTTGTTCTTTCCATAGGAATATAAAGAAAAAGTATCAGATTTGGAAGGCTGGCCCAATTATAAAAATAAACAGTTATTGTTTTTTCTCTTACAGTATAATAACTCCAAATATATTTGGTTCACTTTTGTGATATTTTAAAAATCAAGCAGTAATTATACAATAGCTAGAATTAGGTAAAATATTAAAATACTGGGTAATAACAAAAGGTAATAAGTTTCTGTCACCAAATTTTGTCATTAACCATTTCCTTTCTAAGTGCACTATAAACAATTCTTGGGAAGGCATTTACTGTTTCATATGAAAATAACCAAATATATTTATTAGATTTAATTAAAATAAATGTGTTAATAATTATCATAATAATACTTTTCTGGAAACCATGTCTCTCTTGCCTTTAGAAATTCTGGGCATGGTTTTTCTTTCCATCATAGAAACAACACCCCATTCTTATGTTTCAAACAAGAGACACATCTGAAACATTCAAAATTACATAAATTACTTGTCCACGTGTTTTCACAGGCTAAGGAAGTTAGGTGGATCAAATCACATATCTTTCACCAAAGGGAAGTGGAACATAGATATTTCAAATATTCAAATAAATAAATGCAATTTTTTCTTTTTCTTGTTTTTATTGATAGAACCTTGTTTTCATCAATGAAGAGTCTTGGGTTAATATTCTTGTGCTTGTGTTTTGATTATTCTTAGGTTTGGTCTTTTTATTGTGTCCCATATTTCCTGAATGTCTTGTGCTTGGGTTCCTATCTTGTTCAGAAATGAGTTTCTAGCCTTTGACACATTCTTGAAGAAAAGAAACACTGTGAAAATTCTGTCATTGCTAATCAAAATGTCTCACTTTCTTTAATTATTCCATTTATAAAAAAGAATAATCTGCAACCAGTTGCCCAGGAGTAAGTCTCAACTCTTGTTTTTATTAGATTCCTCCTCAGTCTATCAAACTGCTACGTTGTAAGGGTAATCATTGTCTTCATTTTGATATTCTAATGTATTTTCACTAAATAAACAGTATGGAATTCAAGATTATACATTTATTCTACATCTGACTTCTTTCAAATACATCATATTTTTGTATAATTGATATTTTCAAATAATGGTTTTACTGAATAATTTTACCTGAACTTGACACAAGCTAGAACAAGTATGAAAGAGGGACTTCAAGTTGAATAAAAATGTCCCCCAATATTGGCCTGTGGGAAAACTTGTAGTGAATTAAATTTTATGTTAGTTTTAATAATTTTCCTTTTTTTGTTTGTTTGTTTTTCGAGACAGAGTTTCTCTGTAGTTTTTGGAGCCTTTCGTGGAACTATCTTTTGTAGACCAGGCTGGCCTAGAACTCACAAATATCCACCTGTGTCTGCCTTTCGAGTGCTGAGAGTAAAGACGTGTGCTACCACTGCCCAGCTTAATTTTTAAATTTTATTTTTGAGACAATAATTATATCATTTCTCCCATATCATTTCTTACTACAAACCCTCCCAAATACCTCTCTATGACTTTTTTCAGCATATGTGTCCATCTTTAAATCTCTCTATTTATGTGTATGTACACATATGTATCTATAAATACACATGTGTGTGTACTTCGCAGACTATATATATACACACATGTATGTATATATATATATATATAATGACACTTCAAAGTTGTAGCTTTTGACATTTCTTTTTAAAAAAATATTTTTTTAAAAAACACTATATTTTTTCAATAAACATATCAATCCAAGTTCCTACTCCCTCCCATCCTCCCATTTCCTTCATATGCCTCCCACCCCACCCCATCCACTCCTCAGAGAGGATAAGTTAGGCACATGACTTTGGTGAAGGTCCAAGACCCTTCCTACTATATCTAGGCTGGACCAGGTATCCATCCAAAGAGAATACTTTGTTTGATTGAGGGGCACCTATATTGTTTCTAGGTTCTGGCTATTACAAACAATGCTGCTATGAACATAGTTGAACATATGCCTTTGTAATATCATTCAGCATCTTCTTGGTATATTCCCAAGAGTGGTATTGCTGGATCCTGAGATAGGTTGATTCCCAATTTTCTGAGAAACCACCATACTGATTTTCAAAGTGGTTGTACAGGTTTGCATTCCCACCATCAACTGATGAGTGTTCCCCTTACTCCATGTCCTCTCCAGCATAAGTTATCAATCTTGTTTTTTATCTTACCCATTCTGAAAGATGTAAGATGGTATCTCAGAGCTGTTTTCATTTCCCTGATAGTTACGCAGGCTGAACATTTTTTAAAGTATTTTTTGGCCAGTTGAGATTCTTCTGTTGAGTATTGTCTTGTTAATTCTGTACCTCATTTTTAATTGGTTTATTTTGAATTTGGATGTCTAATTTCTTGAGTTCTTAATATATTTTGGAGATCAGTCCTTTGTCTGATAGTGTTTGGTGGAGATCTTTTCCCATTAAGTAGGCTGCTTTTTTGTCTTATTGACTGTGTCCTTTGCTTTACAAAAGCTTCTCGGTTTCAGGAGGTCTCATTTATTTATTGTTGCTTTCAGTGTCTGTGTTACTGGGGTTATATTTAGGAAGTGGTCTCATGTGCCCATGCATTGAAGGCTACCTCCCACTTTCTCTACTATCAGGTTCAGTGTGGTCAGATTTATATTTAGGTCTTTAATCAATTTGGACTTGAATTTTGTGCATGGGGTTAGATATGAATCTATTTTCATTCTTCTACATGCTGATATCCAGTTATGCAAGCACCATTTGTTGAAGTTGTTTTCTTTGTTCCAGTGTGAAATTTTAGCTTCTTTGTCAAAAATCAGGTGTTCATAAGTTTGTAGATTAATATCTAGATCTTAATTTTGAAAGCATATGTCAACCTCTCTGTTTTATGCTAATACCAAGCTGTTTTCATTACTGTAGTTCTATAATTGAGCTTGATTTCAGGGATGGTGTTGCCTATGGAAGTTTCTTTATTATACAGAATAGATTTGGTTATCTTGGTTTTTTTTCCATATGAAGTCGATTATTGTTCTTTAAAAGTTTGTGAAGAATTTTGTTGTGATTTTGATGTGATTCCATTGAGTCTATAGATTGCTTTTGGTAAGATTGGGATTTTTATTATGTTGATCCTACCTATCCTAGAGTATGGGAGATCTTTCCATTTTCTGATATCTTCTTCAATTTCTTTCTTCAAAGACTTAAAGTTCTTGTCTAAAAGTTCTTTCACTTCTTAGGTTCTTGTTACCCCAAGATATTTTATTTTATTTGTGGCTATTGTGAAATGTGATGTTTCCCTAATTTATTTTTCAGCTTCTTCATAATTTTTTTGAGCTGATCTTGTATTCTACCACCTTATTTATCAGTTGTAGGAGTTCCCCTGGTAGAGTTTTTGAAGTCACTTATATATATTATCACATTATCTGCAAATAGAGAAAGTTTGACTTCTTCCTTTCCAATTTGAATCCCTTTGTTCTCTTTTTGATGTCTTATTACTATAGTCATAACTACAAGAACGATATTGAATAGATATGGAGAGAGTGGACAGCCTTGTCTTGTTCCTGATTTTAGTGGAATAGCTCTCAGTTTCCATTTAATTTGATGTTGGCAGTCGGCTTGCTGTATATTGCTTTTATTATGTTTAGTTATGTACCTTCTATCCCTGATCTCTCCAAGACCTTTATGAAAGGTTGTTGGATTTTGTCAAATGCTTTATCAGCATCTAATCAGATGATCGTATTTTGTCAGTTTATTTATATGATGGATTACATGATAGTTTCTCATATGTTGAACCATGCCTGGATCTCTGGGATAAAGCCAACTTGATCATGGTAGTGATTTTTTTCATGTGTTCTTGGATTCTCTTTGCCAATATTTTATTGAGTATTTTTTCATCTATGTTCTTGAGTAAGATTGGGGTGTAATTGTCTCTTTTTTTGTTAAGTTTTTGTGTGGTTTTGGTATCGGGGTAACTACAGCCTCATAAAAGAGTTTGGCAATTTTATTCTGTTTCAATTATGTGGAATATTTGTAGAGTATAGGTATTAGCTCTTCTTGGATATTCTGATAGAATTCTGCACTAAAACCACCTGGCCAAAAGCTTTTGCACAGTTAAAGAAAAAAGAATCAATCTGTGGAAGGGCAAAGAACATGTGGAATCTATGTCAGCTGTCATAACGGACTGAATATTAATGTCACATTATATTAAAAAAACAAAGAGTCAAAAAACTCAAGTACACTATTCAAAAACTGGATCTGAGACCCAAATAGACTTCTAAAATGGGGAATAAAATGGCTAAGAAATATCTCCAAAACATTCATAGATATAAGTAATTGGGGACAATTTTGATATTTTATTCTAGTCAGGACTACAAATATTATCACAACAAACAATAACAAGTGCTATAGTTCATTATATGACATGAAGAAAACTAATATAATTGGAATTACTGCATTACAATAAATTATTTCAAACTTATAATAATTTTAGTATGTATTTTAACAGATGTATCCAAACAGAAACATCATAATTAGTGATGGGCATTTGTTACATAATACATATTAATATTGATTTTGTTTTTTGCCTATAAATTTCAAGTTATTCTATCATCATTAATTTTGAAACACATACTTATTCAATCTTTATTTTGCAGTTCAGTTCAAAGAGGCCTAATTATGTAGCAGGTTTTAATATTCTTTTTTTAAAATATTTATTTATTATGTATACAATATTGCCTGAAGGCCAGAAGAGGGCGCCAGACCTCTTTACAGATGGTTGTGAGCCACTATGTGGTTGCTGGGAATTGATCTCAGGACCTTTGGAAGAGCAGGCAATGCTCTTAACCACTGAGCCACCTCTCCAGCCCCCAGGTTTTAATATTCTTATATTGGAAATACACGTAGAAGCTTTTCCAAAATTGAGAGCTTAAAGTACATAATAATATAGCAGAAGTTTTCATCTCACCCAGTCCCACAACCATCCCAGTCCCAAATAAACACACAGAGGCTTATATTAATTATAAGCTGATTATCCTATTGCTCACGTTGATTACTAATTAGCTCTTACAACTTCAATTAACCCATAATTCTTATCTATGTTTAGCCATGAGGCTTGGTACCTTTTCTCAGTAAGACATTCTCATCTTTCTTCTTCTGTATTTGGGTGGCAACTGACTGCTTTTCCTCTTCTCTGAGTTCTTCTACTCTGATGGCCCACCTAATCTTCCCTGCTGGCTACTGGCCAATCAGGGATGTATTAAACCAATATGAGTGACAAATCTTTGCATTGTGCAAAAGCATTGTTTGACAGCACAATATGAAGCATTAATATTTATTTTTTTTGTGTTTCAATTTAAAAAGAAAGTCATGAAGACTTGCTTTTTATTTGCTATTATTTACTAAGACATCTGAATGAAGAAAATAGAAACATTAATTATCTTTTTATTCTTGAAGTTTGCGTACAAATGGATGGAAATAGAAAACACTATCCTGAGTGAGGTAAGCCAGACCCAAAAAGAGGAACATGGGATGTACTCACTCATATTTGGTTTCTAGCCATAAATAAAGGACAGTGAGCTTATAATTCGCGATCCTACAGAAGCTAAATTAGAAGGTGAATCCAAAGACAAACATATAGGCATCCTCCTGAATATTAACCTTCATCAGGCGATGAAAGGAGACAGAGACCCACATTGGAGCACCGGACAGAAATCTCAAGGTCCAAATCAGGAGCAGAAGGAGAGAGAGCACGAGCAAGGAACTCAGGACTGCGAGGGGTACACCCACACACTGAGACAATGAGGAAGAGAGATTTTAAGAGTTAAATGTGGTTGATACCACCAAGAACACACTATTTACTTGAAATAAGAAGAAAATTGCACTTGAGAACTCATAATACTTATAACAGCATGTATAAGACATGTAAAAGCAGTTATAATAGGAGTTGGGGTGACATGATAAGTAAATGCATTTAAAACATATTGAAGAGAAAGAGACTAAGACAGAGAGACAGAGGGAGACAGACACACACAGAGGCAGAGAGACAGACAGAGACAGAGTGATAGAGACAGACACACACATACAGAGAAAGAGTGAGAGAAAGGGAGAGGGGGGGGAGAGAGGTAGTTTGCACTTAGAATGGGTCAGAACAATAACAAATATCATTTCGACAAAAGCCCAAGGCAAACAGAATCAAACTAATAATACATCTGGAGCCCCTACACACATAAAATCCTGAAGGTAGAGGAGGTCTAGCCCACTACCCAAAAATCAGATATGTAGATAAAAATATACTAATGTAAAGGACAAATTAAAATGTTGTTTGGGAATATGTTTTATGGTACTCAGTTTGCCTGTGACTAAACATACCAGGATAACTTTATTGCTTCCATGACTGTTGAAGCACAGTATGTGCCATCAGAGATCACTGGTGGAAGGCCATCTACCCTCAGCTTTAAAACACAGTTGAGCAGAATGATTAACTGCAGCTTTAGAGCTGTTGCAACACACAACACATAGGGCAGTAGAGTATCTAAGACTGTTTACACAACAAGCATATATACTAGTCTTGGCAGTTTATCCAAGTTAAATGATACACCTTGCAACTATGTCACATGATATTTTATGTCTATAATTAGAAGATGAATATTTTTCTTTTCCCACTGCATTCAGAAAATTGTGAAATTTACAGTATTTCATTTCTGATAAGAAAATTATTTATTCATAACTTACTTGTTTAAATGAAATAAAACTGTGCAGAGTAGAAAGTAGTGTTGTTTATATGTGTGCATTCAGGGAAGACTATTTAGTGTTAGATAATCACTTGGTATACTCTTTCCTGAGAAAGACTGAACAGGTTATACTTAGGTATTTAAGACTATATCGGCCCATATTCATATACATGTCTAAAAACAATCAATTAGAAAATAAGTCATGAATTTGAAAAAGAGAAAGCAGCAGTTTGTAGAAAGAGTGAATTAAGTATTTGTTTCCACAAAAAAATTTAGAAAAGAAAAAAAACAAATATATAAAATTTATAAAAATGTATTACATCTCCCCTCAGAAATCTGTCAACATAATGAACAATTTGAAACTAATATACAGGAATAATTTAGGGGATTTCCATAATATAAATCTAAGTAACAAATTGCCTTAACTGACACTGTAGAATTACCCAAAACATACAATATTCTGTTTCACAAAATGATGGCAATTGAAAGTTGACTTCACAGAAAGTAAGCAAGTCTTATGCTTGACTTGTGTTCTATTGTTTAGTTTCACTTTGTGACAAAAGAAGGACAAATTTAATTTAAAATAATTCTTAGATGTATAACTATTATGAATTGAAACAGCTGCAAAATGCTCCAATAAATCTGCACTATTAAAATAGTCCTTAATTGAATGAAGTTATATTTTTCTTTAATAAACACAAGCAAGATGTGCAGTTCACTGAGGTAATTCATCATTCAGTAGATAATCCATTAACATGTCTCATAGAAAGCAACAGTCACTAATTCATCTTCAGAAAATTAAGTAGTAAATGTACAGTGACTAGAGTTCTCTCTCACTCTTCTTTCTTTTTTATATTAGTTCTTTAAAATTTTTGTTTGTAGTGTGATCATGTTCATACTCCCTTCCAAAACTCATTCTAAGTCTCTCTTCACACACAACTCTGTGACTTTTTTCCTCATCAATGATAAATTTGCATTGCCCATATATTCTTGAATGTGTAGTCTTCCACTGAAGCATGATAGACTTACTAATCAACCCCTCATTCTCATGAAGCTAAGAATGACTAGTAGATCCTCAGATAGAAATAGAAATTCTTGTCTATACCCCCCCTCTCCATACTGAAATTTGGTTTCACATAGGCTTGTGTGGCTCTTGTGACTAGTGTCTCAATGGCTATGACTCCATATGTATACCTGTACTGTTGAGACCAAAATATACTATTTCCTTATAGTCACCTACAATTCTGTCTCTTACAAATTACTTTCCCTCCTCTAAAATGGCACTCTTTTAGAGGATGAAGTTTGGAATAGCTTCCACATTTGCATTCTCTCATTTGTTCTACTTTGGACAGCTGTGGCTCTTCTTGATCATCATGTATTGAAAACAGAGATTCCCTGATGAGAGTTAAGATTTGCCTTAATTGATGGGTATGATGTTCTGTCTAAGCATGGGTTCTTTGAATAATAATGGTACCATGTATGGATTTTTCTTATAGAATAGGTTTTATATTAGCTTGGGAAGTTATTGTTTAATTTCCTGAGAACTATAGTAGTATTTTAAGAAGAGGCTATATCTTTCAAGGTGAACTATCATTGTAGTACATGGGATTTACAGCTGAGTAATATGGATGATTTTGTCCCTCCTCTGGCAGTGTACACAGCACCTTGCAATTTTGATAGGGTATGATAATGAACATATTTGTAATATAGAGTATAGAAAAGTTTTATTTCTCAAAAGAAACATCATACATGCACATATATGAGTGGAGTAATCATATATATAATAGTATTATAGCTACTATTATACATATAATACATATTCACTTTCAGAAATGATGAATAAAGACAAAGGAAAAGCAATTTTCTTTTCCTTTTCTAACATAAATAAATATAATTTTATTATATTATAATCATATTATGTTGTAATACATATATGATACAATACATATTTTATTAGAATATAGGTGTACATGTAAATATATATGTCATTTCTTTGTGAATTTGATCCTTGGACATAGAAAGTTTGATAACATGCTTTTGTGTGAGTTCTCATTTAAGAGATGTGAAAAGGCACCGTTTTAAAAGTAGAAACATGGATTTTAATTCAATACAATTTTTTTCAGAACATTTTTAATTAAATCTTAATTACATGTGCAATCCATCACCCACATTTAGAAGCTCATTTTTTTTTTTTTTTTATTTTCGAGACAGGGTTTCTCCGTAGCTTTTGGTTCCTATCCTGGAATTAGCTCTTGTAGACCAGGCTGGCCTCGAACTCACAGAGATCCGCCTGCCTCTGCCTCCGCCCAGCTAGAGTGCTGGGATTAAAGGCGTGCTCCACCACCGCCCAGCTAGAAGCTCAATTTTTTAAAATTTATTTATGTATTAAAATTTTCCACCTCCTCCCCTCCTCCTATTACCCTCCCACTCTCCCCACTCCCCTTTCCTCTCCCTCTCTAGTCCTAAAAGAAGTCAGGGTTCCCTGCCCTGTGCAAGTCCAAGGCCCTCCCCCCTCCATCCAGGTCTAGGAAGGTAAGCATCCAAATAGACTGGGCTCCCAGAAAGCCAGTACATGCAGTAGAATCAAAACCCAGTGCCATTATTTTTAGCTTCTCAGTCAGCACTCATTGTCCGCCACATTCAGAGAGTCCGGTTTGATCACGTGCTTGTTCAGTCCCAGTCCAGCTGGCCTTGGTGAGCTCCCATTAGATTAGTCCCACAGTCTTCGTGGATGGACGCACCCCTTTCGGTCTTGATTTCCTTGCTCGTGTTCTCCCTCCTTCTGCTCTTCATCTGGACCTTGGGAACTCAGTCCAGTGCTCCAATATGGGTCTCTGTCTCTATCTCCATCCATAGCCAGATGAAGTTTCATATTCATCTTTTTGGGTATGGGTTATCTCACTCAGTAAAGTGTTCTCTATTTCCATCCATTTGCCTGGAAAATTCACGATGTCATTGTTTTTTACCGCTGAGTAGAACTCTAAAGTGTATATGTGTCACACTTTCTTTATCCATTTTTCTATTGAGGGGCACCTAGTTGTTTCCAGGTTCTGGCTATTACATATAGTGCTACTATGAACATAGTTGAACAAATGCTTTTGTAGTATGATTGGGCATTTCTTGGTTATATTCCCAAGAGTGGAATTGCTGAATCTTCAGGTAGGTTGATTTCCAGTTTTCTGAGAAACTGCCACACTGATTTCCGAAGTGGTGGCACAAGTTTGCATTCCCACCAACAATGAATGAGTGTTCCCCTTACTCCACATCCTCTCCAGCATAGACTATCATTGGTGTTTTTATTTTAGCCATTCTGACAGGTGTAAGCTGGTATCTCAAAGTTGTTTTGATTTGCATTTCCCTGATGGCTAAGGAGGTTGAGCATGACCTTAAGTGTCTTTTGGCCATTTGAACTTCTTCTCAAGAAACTAGATATTAAAACTCTAATTAACCCAACTAAAAAATGGGGTACTGAACTGAACAGAGAATTCTCAACAGAAGAAGTTCAAATGGTCAATACAAATTTTTAAACCTTTGATGGAGTAAGATTTTAAATAAACTATGATGCACTACATTTTGATGTCATCATACATCAATTTTTCTAATTAGAAATAAACTTTATATGATAAAAATATTTTAAATATTTTACTGTGAAAATTTAAATTTGTAAAATCTATTTATGGAAGAACCAACAAGATAACATTTGTTCAGTGAAGTCTTCATTAATAATGCCACTCATTATTGGTGCTTTAAAAAGGAGCAATCAGAATCAAAATATTACTAATATTTGAAAATACAAATTTTATTTATTTTTATTTCACCCTTTTCCTTCCTTTGTTTTAAATTTTTAGTATTTAAATTTTATTTTCTATTGTGGGCTTCCATTTAGGACCTCACATTACTTGGATCAGGTCCCTCAAACATGTTATTTGAACTGGCATTTCTTATACTTTCTTTCTTTCGATGACCTTGACAGCAGCCTTGTGCATCAGTTAGGTGTTTTAGGAAATGTCTCCAATTTGATACATTCCTGCTTATGTACCTGATAACCCCATACATGAACCACAATATGCTTCAACCACAAAAAAGTGTTCATATACATATTTCATACCAGAAACTGTGTCACACTCACTAACTATAATAACATTGTTTTGATATAGCTTGATATAGTACTTCATTATCTAGACAAAATGTCAAGTGTATATTCCTTTGTTGTCACAAAACCATAACTTTTAATTTCATGATCATTGATGCTTCAAGACTTTGTGGTGCTGAGTAGATTCAATGAATCAGATATTTCAAGGCAAACTGTAGGTATGTTCTGCACATGATAAAGAAATGATCACAGGAAAGAGCTCTTCTTAGAAATGACCACCTGTATTATAAAAACTAAGTGTAATACATGTCATCTAGCTAAACTATTGTCATCAATAACCTAAGGCAAACCAGACTGCATATTGCAAGGAGGCATTTTTTTAATGAAATAGGAAAACAGAAAGCTTTTCCTGAAATACATCAAAGTAGATCATCAAATTGTAGTGCATTTATTCAAAGACTAAGGCTGTTGACTGTGTTATGAAGTCAGTTCACTTTGAAAACAAATCAAAGCAAACAAACAAACAGGAAACAAAAAAAACTATATATAATAGCCTACTTCACAAAATATTGAAATAATTCTTAAATTTTTTTCCTTAATATTTAACAGAATACTTTGTTAAAACAGTGATCCAAACCCTATTTTAACTTTGATCATGTTATTATAATAGATTTAAGATGTTTTAGAGAGACAGATGGGAAGGGGAGAGAAGTATCATGAAGTACTGTGGGTAGTCAGGTAGCAGGATTTGGGTAGAGTTGTGAGTAAAAACATGGTAATAATAGACTGAATGAACATATTCTAGTGTATTTTAGAAGAATATTCTTGTATATTTGATTTCAAAGTTTATCCTCTTTCAAATTTGTTTTTCTTTTTTCTTTTTTTTAAAGATTTATTTATTTATTACGTATACAACATTCTGCCTAGATGTATGCTTGCACACTAGAGGAGGGCGCCAGATCTCAGTACAGATGGTTGTGAGCCACCATGTGGTTGCTGGGAATTGAACTCAGGACCTCTGGAAGAGCAGCCAGTGCTCTTAACTTCTGAGCCATCTCTCCAGCCCTATTTTTTTCTTTTCTTAATTTAAACCTTTTGAAAGTTTACATACTACTCCCAGTTCTTCCTCCCACACCTTTTCCTGTCCTATCTCTATCTCTACCCATCCCATCTCTCATCCACTCCTAAGAGGGACTAAGGCCTCCCTTGGGGAGTTAATAAAGTCTGGTATACCAAGTTGAAATAGGGCTAAAGCTTCCCCCCCCTGTATCAACACTGAGTAACGTATCCCACCATAGGGAATTGGCTCCAAAAGGCGAGTTCAGGTACCCAGGATAAGTTCCGGACCCACTGCCACGGTTTCCCCCAACAGATCAATCCATGTAACTGTCACTCACATTCAGAGAGCTTAGTTCGGTCCCTTGAAGTATCCCCAGGTATTAGTCCAGAGTCTGTGTGCTTCCATTAGCTTGGGTCAGCTGCCTCTATGGTTTTTGCATACATGATCCTGACCCCCGCCCCTTGTTCATATGATCCTACCTCCCTCTCTTTCACTAAGCTCCAGGAACTCAGACCAGAACTTAGTTGTGGATCACTGCATCTGCTTCCATCAGTTACTAGATGAAGCTTCCATGATGACAATTAGGATAGTCAT
This sequence comes from Microtus ochrogaster, assembly GCF_000317375.1. NCBI lineage: Eukaryota > Metazoa > Chordata > Mammalia > Rodentia > Cricetidae > Microtus > Microtus ochrogaster. Next base: position 26,294,013 of record NC_022031.1, read on the forward strand.
TAATCTGATTAAAGGAAAAGGCCAGATCAGGTACCCTCTCCACTATTGCTAGGAAGCTTAGCTGGGGTCATCCTTGTAGATTCCTTGGAATTCCCCTTGTACCTTGTTTTTCCCTAACCCAATTATGGCTCCCTCTTTCAAGATATCTTTGTCATTGCTTCCTCTCTCTGTCCCTTCCCCCATTACTTGGTCATCTGGAGCCCTCATGATCTCATTCCCCATCCCTTCTTTTTAATTCCCCTTCTGAGTGTACCCAGGAGATCTTAACTATTTCCTTTTTACTGGGACCTCCATGTATGTTTTTCTTAGTGTCCTCCTTTTTACCTAGCTTCTTTGGAGTTGTGGATTGTTGCCTGGTTATCCTTTGCTTGTATTTACACAATGGAGTATAACTCAGTGGCAAAAAACAAAAAAAAACAAAAAACAATGACATTTTGAAATTTGCAGGTCAAGGGATAGAATAAGAAAAAAAAAAACATTCTGATGGAGGTAACTCAGATCCAGAAAACAAAAATAGTATGTATTCACTTATAAGTAGAAATTAGTCATAAATCAAATTTATTTTTGTATAGTTCCAATATATTTATTTCCCTTTGGTGTACTTAGTGAATTATTCTGAGTGCTCACTAAGCAGTCAAAGCAAGTCGAACTACAAATTTCACTTCTCTCCAATTAATTTTAAATCCTGAGACAGCAAAGTCATCCATCATGATGTTGGAATGATGTCTCAAGCTTACACAGGCACATAAGAATGTCATTATGGAAGCTTGATTCATTTCCATTTGGTAAAAAAAAATTCTGCTATAAATCACTGGATTCCCACATTTTACAAAAGAGATGAAGAGAAAATATTAGAAAGTATGGTTTTATTGCTATTTTGCAGAATTCCAATTAAGTGTTCTTGTCCTATAACATTATTGGTTATAGTATTTACCAAACTAAATATGATTATAAGTAGCCATAGACATCTTTGTTACCACTCGAGAAAAAAAAAAAAAGCCTTGGAGATAATTTCAGGGAGAGAAACACCAAATATTCTTAACCATAGTTTCCTTTGATAAAATGCAACTCTATAGATAAAGTGACCATTAAATATTTACTCCACAGAAAGCTAACAGAATATAACATGACAAATTTAAGGAGCTTATAATGTTGTAGCTATTATTATAACTAACAATGTGATATTTTATAGTAATCTATCACTATAAGAGCATTTATAAAGAAATGTATTAATTGAAAGTAGGTATTTTTTATTCATATTCATTGGTGTCTTCTCTGCTTGTATATCTGTATAAGGGTGTCAGATCCCCTGGAAAAGTGGTTACAGACAGTTGTGAGTTTCCATGTGGGTGATAGGGATTGATTCTGAGTCCTCTGGATAAACACCAGAATTCTTTTTTTATTTTTATATTTTTTAGTACTTTATAAATATTACCAATCAAAACTCCCATTTCCTCCCCTCCTCCCACTCCCCCACTTACCCTTTCCCACACCTCCTTCAGTCCTAAGAGAGGACAAGGCACCCTGTTCTGTGGGAAGTCCAAGGCCCTCCCCCCTACCTCCAGGCTTAGGAAGGTATGCATTCAAAGAGAATAGGATCCCCAAAAGCCAGTACATGCAGTAGAAACAAATCCCAGTGCCATTATCATTGGCTTCTCAGTCTGCTCCAATTGTTAACCACATTCAGAGGGTTCAGTTTAATCCCATGCTTATTCATTGCCAGGCCAGCTGGAGTTGGTGAGCTCCCATTAGCTCAGGCACACTGTCTCAGTCGGTGAACCAACCCTTGTGATCCTGACTTCCTTTCTCATATTCTCCCTCCTTCTGCTCTTTAACTGGACCTTGGGAGCTCAATCCAGTGCTCC
>NC_022031.1:26295977-26336247 GCF_000317375.1 Microtus ochrogaster
TCCAGTGCTCCTATGTGGATCTCTGTCTCTGTCTCCATCTGTCACTGCTTGGGTGACCATGAACCTTCACTTAGATAGCCAAAATCCCTATGGTAAAATCAAAGAATACTGACATATATATAATGACTCCTCATTTTATCCAGGTATACTCATAGATAAATGCCTTTTTTTGTTATCTTGAGGAAAACTTTTCCTCCTGCAGCAGGTGGGCACAAAAATGGAGATCTATACCAAGACATTCCTTCGAGAATGTGATAACATGGAACAGTTGGTCCTAAATGGGATATCTTCATCAATCTCTCTGCTCAGAGCTCTGGGAAGCCCATAGAAGAGGAGGCAGAAATAGGGTAAGAGCCAGAGAAGATTTAGGATACCCAGAAATCAAGGCCCTCTAAATATATATGACCAAAATACATATGAACTCACAGAGACTGAAATAACATGCAGAGGCTCTACACTGGTCTGTACCGTGTTATTTGTGCTTATCTTATGGCTTCTAGTTATCATTTTTATGGAGTTCTTGAGTGTGTAAATAAGTGGGTCTCTGATTCTTGTGCCTTCTCTTAGGCCATTTTCCTCCTGTTCGTTTGTCTTATCCAACTTAGATGTGAGTGTTTTGTTTTATATTATTATGTCTTATTTTGTGTATTTTAAAAACTGAATGAAAGAAGTAAGGAATGAGCAAAAACTTAGCCACTAGGGTAAATGTTAACTGTAGGTGGTCTGCCTGTCAAACCCAAAGCAATCACACAGAAACTGTATTAATTACAACATTGTTGGGCTATTAGCTCAGGTTTCTTATTAACTAACTCTTACATCTTTAATTAACTCATTTCTATTATTTTATGTTTTACTATGAGGCTTGTGGTTTACTGGCAAGGTTTCTGGGCATCTGTCTTCTTCAGCAGTTACGTGGTGTCTCCCTGACTCTGCCTATATATCCCTGACTCTCTCTATATATCCTTTCCAGCCTGACTATATTCTTTCCTGCCATAGGCAGAAGTAACTTCTTTTATTAACCAATGCTAGTAAAAACATATTTACAGCATACAGAGAAGAATCCCCCATCAGTTAACAACTGAACAGTCACTTACACTTGCTGGGAACAGGAAAATCAATTTTCTCTAGTAGAGAGACTCTGGATATTTCAAACCCTTTAGGACAGCCTAATTTCCAGGAGCAGTTGACTGTCATCTTATTATGGTACAGTTTGGTGAGCTTGGTTTTGTTTAGTTTTCTTGGTTTGGAGTGGTTTTGATTGTTTTTTGGGAAAGAACTTCAAGTTGGGTAGGATGGAAGAGGGTAGAATCTAAAAGACCTTGTTGGCAGGGAAGAATATGTTCAAAGTATATTTAAATGTAATTAAAATACAATTTAAAAAGAAAAAAATCTTGTGAAATGAAGAAAGTACTTTGAAAGTTGGAGAAACTTTCATCGGTCTCAGTGAAATAATATTGTACTTAGTTGCTATTGCCTATAATAAACATTGTAAGAAATGTCAATATTGTGAATGTTGTACCTCATATCAAAATTTGACCATAACATTATTCAGTAAGAAGGATTCACTTACATCACTTTTTAACTTTGTGAAAGCATTCTGTACTTCTTTCCTGTTCAAGGAGATTAGGGCATGCAATGTCTTCTATAGTAACATTATATTTCAAAACAGGATATTTTTCATATTTTTAAAATAAAGTTTTACTTTTCCATTTGATATATTAAAATTATAAAAAGCATAATCATTTATGTGATGATTATTCCTAATTTTCACCTTTACTAGATGTGATAGTAATTAGAGTTCAAAATGGAGGCCATACCCATGAGGGAATTAGTTTTATTTGAAATGAGAACGCCTCTAATCTAGATACTGAGGTATGAAGACATAAACTTAATCTTGGCCAAAACTTCTGCTTGGAAGCTTATATAATAGCATTGAGGAAGGAAGCTTTTTTTTTCATGCTTGCCCTGTCTTGCTAGCAAGTCTATTTCTTCACTTGCATTAGAGTTTCTTCAGGACTCCAGCATCTACCAAAGAATAGATGAGACATTCAGCTTCATGGACTGAGCAATTTCTGGAATATTGGAGTTCACATTAATACCCAGTCATTGTTGGATTATTTTGATTATAACCTGAAATTTATTCTAATCAACCCCATACACATAGAATTATAATTGAATAAACCCCCGATATGTATTTTATTTTATAAATTCTGTATTCTAGAGAACCCTGGCTAATACAGATAATTGTACCACAAGTGATTCCAGAGCAAAAGAAGTATAAATATGAATATTTTAAGTATCTGGAATATGCTTTCCAGTTTGCTTATTCATACAGTTACAAAGCCTCTTTAATTACTGTAGCCTCTCTAGGGATTTAAGAGAATAATAAAATCCCACGGTGTAAACTATTTTACAAACTTGAGGTGATAAATGCATTTGATTATCCTTATTCACCAATTATGAGTGGCAACAGATTTGTTGGCTCTGTATATAAAAGTTTTGAGAGTTTGTGGAAAAATATGGAAAAGTGTAATGCTGACTATAGGGCAGTTTACAGTGACTTTGTGGTAGTTGGCTCTGGGCTGTCAGGATCCCTTTCCATCTGAGCTGCAAAACTTATACCAGCCAGTTGCTCTTGAAATCTTTGGCCAATTTGACAAAAGATTGGAATGAACTCCATGATTAAATTAACTAACTACTTGCATCTTAGAATTCGGTGAAGAACAATGAGTTTAGTGTTAATATTGACTAGTTCCAGATGTTCATAAGCAGTGTGGAGGTTTCTAAGTATGCACTGGGAGAGATTCTTCTTTCCAGCAGCTAGCAAGCTCAAATTGTGGAAAGTCAAACCGAAGTCCTCATTATAAGGTTAGCTGAATTATATGGAAAAATGATGCCCCTGCCCTGGAGGGTGTTGGCACTTAAAATAAGAGCATTAATTGGTAAAGAATAAGACTCTGCAATTGGAATAGAGTTAGTTGTCGGGGAGGTCCCTATTAAGGGTGAGAACTTTTAACACTGAGATTCTCAAGGGTTTCTTTCACTTGAAGAATCAGTACATCTACCTTCAGTCTCATCCCTTGAAAGATAGTCCTTTTTATTGTTGATGGAGATAATTAATCCCTCATTGCCTGCTAGATTAGCAATTACCTTCTCTGAAAGAAATGCCAGAAAGACAATATTGATTTCCCTCAAGACATCAGCTGCCTCTATAACAAGACTTAGTGAAAAGTAGACTCCTAGAATAGAGGTAGAAAATGTAATCAATGAGGTGTACTATACTACTAAATAGCACAGTGAATTTGCTAATTTATTGAAGCACAAGTCTTGGGAATATGTGTGGAAATAGATTTTATGAGTATGGTATAATGGTAAAAGGAACATAAAATTGGATTAGGATATGCTTATTGACATGGGCCCTTTGAGTGGAGATTGTTGGTTTAATACGGAAGCTTGTACAATAAAAAATAAAAACGGTAATTGATGTGGAATGTTATTGTAAGGTGTGTTACATTTGTTTATGCTGTGGAACATTTTTTATGATGCAATGATATGTTGCATTCCTTCATGTTGCATTTGTTTAGCTCCGTGAAGCTGTGTTACTTTGCCTGTCTAAAACCCCTGATTGGCCTAATTAAGAGCTGAATGGCTCTATAAATAGGAGGAGAAATCTGGGAAGGGAGGATAAATACAGAGGAGCATGAAAAGGAGGAGGTCATCAGGGGCCAGCCACCTACAGCAAGCAACAGTGTAAGAAATAAAGGTATAGAGAATAAAGAAAACTAAAACCTCAAAGGCAAAAGGTAGGTAGGGTAATTTAATGTAAAGAAAAGTTTTCTAGAAAAAACTCAAGCTAAGGTTAGGCATCATAAGAAAGAATAAGCATCTGAGTGTGATGTATTTGGTAACTGGGTGGCAGGCCCCCAAAAGAACCTAAAAGCCAAAGACTAAAAGCAACCAACAACAGATAAGAAAAGTTTGCTTTAATAGCTGACTGAAGCATACGTCAAAAGATGACATACTGAAGAGTAGTTGAAGATGCCTGATATCCCTTGACTTAACATTGATGAAGGAATTTAAAGACTGATGGTAATTGCAATGCTAGAGTGGAAATATTTTGTAAAGCGTAATCCTCCACAATGGAACAGCCCAAGGGACATGTCCTTCACTATTTCTATAAGATGCAATAAAGGCAAGAAGGGTAGCAGTACATTTGAATCGTTTTATTGTTTCCCTTTTCCTCATGCCAGGCATTATGTTTGGAGACATTGCTATTCAGTTGGATGACTTAAATACTTTGGGTATACATGAAAGTAGCAGGAGCCTAGTGGCAGCACTGACTCATCAAAGGTCAGGTGATCCTTGTTATCATACTAGAGAGCACAGAACAAGCAATGTCAATAATGACTTAACCTGTAATGGATAGCACAGACAAAGTGAATTTTATGAAGGCATGACTCATATTGACCTTTGGTACTTACTAATTTGTTATGAGGTTTTCAAGCATGAAAAATGTAACAAGTTTACTGAATTTTTGTTGAATCTGTGTAAGCAGAAGCATTCTCACACAGAGAAAGAAAAACTACTTTAGATTATAGCAAAATGGATACTTGGACAATGTCCAGACTTGAGCTAGTTTGCAGACACAGAACCTATTGAATAGCAGGAAAGGTAGGTTTCCCTGAGTAAGGATCTTGGTGAAATACCTAAAAGTTTTACAATTAACCATTCTCCAGTATTTTCCCAGAGGTACCTACAGAAATTTTTTTTGAGAAAAAAAATTTTTCTACCTCCTCCCAGCCTCCCATTTCCCTCCCCCTCCTCCCACTCCTCTTCCCCTTCCCCCACTCCTCTCCCCTTCCCTCTCCAGTCTGAAGAGCAGTCAGGGTTCCCTGCCCTGTGGAAAGTCCAAGGTCCTCCCCCACCCTCCATCCAGGTCTAGGAAGGTGAGCATCCAACAATGGTAACTATATAGTAGGGGAAAAGAAGCAAACAGACGTTTCAGGTTCTATTGAATACTGGTTTTTAATTGAAGAAGATTCCAGAACGTTCCAAGAAACATTGTGGTCCTTCAGGAAAAGTAGGGACATTTAGAGGCTAGGTTATTAACTCCATTGTTTTGGCTGAAATCTGACTCACAGTAGGTCCAGTGGGTCCTCAAACTCATTCTGTGGTTATTTTCCTGGACCCAGAGAGTATAATTGGAAGAGATATTCCTTCAAGTTGATAGAATTCTCATGTTGGTCTCTTGAACTGTGCAGTGATGGCTATTATTGGAGGGGCCAAATGGAAGCTTTCAGAGTTGCCTCTTCCAAGAAAAAAAATAGTGACTCAAAACCAGTATCACATCCCTGGAGGAGCAGGAGAAATTAGTACCACTAATCAGGACTTGAATGATGGAGTAGTTATGCTTCCAATCACATCCCCCTATAACTCTCCTGCCTGTCAAGTGAAGAAGACTGATGGCTCATAGAGAATTACAACTGACTATTAAAAACTGAAACTGGTAGTAATTCCAATTGCAGCTGCTGTATCAGACATAATATCCTTATTACTTCCTTAACAGATCTCCCGGTATGTAGTGTGCAGCCACTGATGTAACAAATGCCTTTTTCATGGTACTTATCCTTAAAGACCCCTAGAAGCAATTTGCTTTCAGCTGGTAAGAGTATATTTCGCAGTTCTACATCAAGGGTATATTAACTCTACTTCCATCTGTCATAACTTAGAAGGGATGTCTCGATCCTCCGATTCTTGCACAAAGTATCACACTGGTGCAATGCATTGACAGTATTATGCTGATTAGAACAAAGGAACAGATGGTAACAACTTTCAGATCATTGGAAACACATATGTGTATCAAAGGATAAGAAATAAATTCACCCAAATTTCAAAGGTCTTCTACAATAATGAAATTCTTAGGAGTCAAGTAGTGTAGTGCATGCCAAGATATTCAAGCTAAGGCAGTAGTTTTCAACTTTCCTAATGTTGTGATCACCACTTCATGACATTTTGATCCCCAACAATAAGTTGTTTTGCTAATTCATATCTATAATTTTGCCATTGTTATGAATAGCAGTGTAAATTATGAATATATGTGATGCACAATTAATAAAAACTCAGGGTCAGAAATTGGGGTTCAACCTGAAGATCCGAAAAGCAGAAGTTACCTTTTGATGAGCATTTATATGGGTGTGCACAACAGCAATTTATTTGCAATTATAAGTGATATGTATGTGTATGTGTGTGGTGTGTGTGTGAGTGATTGGGCCCAGGCAGGTCCTGAAGACACAAGCGAGTTACATGAAGAAGTTGCCAAAATACATATGGTTTCTAGTCCTGTTACACTGTCATCTGGTGCCAAGTATGTACCTATAGACTCATGGGGTTACCCTTCGATTACATGAGGAAGAGAAGACTGGGATCTACTGTATTGATAGCTCCTCATGTAATGCAGGTACTACCCAGAAGTTGACAGATGCAGCAATATAAATCCTTTTCTCCGATAACTCTAAAAGACATTGATACAGGAGAATCTTCACAATGGCCAGAACTTTGGGCAGTACACATGACCATACACTTTGTAATGGGAAACGGCCAGATGAGTGGATTTTCACTGATCCGTGGGCTTTAGGCAATGGATTGGCTGGATGTTCAGGGACTTGGGAAGAGTCTGCTTAGAAAATTGGTGAGAAAGACATCTAGAAAAGAAGGATGTGACTAGATATCTCCAAATGGGCACAGGATGTGAAGATACTTATTTGCTGTATAAATGCTCATCAAAAGGTGACTTCTGCTGATGAGTTCAATAATCAAGTAGATAGGACAACTCATTCTGTGTATAGTCAGCCTCTTTCCCCAAGCATTCTTGTATTATATTAATAATATATTATTATTATTATTATCTTATTATATATTCAGTCCAGCTGTTTCCAGGGTTGTCCAACTGATTTAGAAAACAATATTGATGATTGTTTTTTTATAAGAGGTCTTTCTTTAGATCACCAGCTCATTAGTAATGAAAGCTTGGCCTTTGCTTAAGCATGTACCCAACTAGCTCTTAAAATTTACATTAATTTGTTTATATTAATTTGCACTCTGCCTTGCGGTCTCTTTACCTCTCTACAGTACTGTACATCTGGTTTCTTTTACTTCTGGCAGAAGAATCTTCCCCACTTCCATTAATCTTTTTCCAGAATTTCTATCTCTTTCTGAAGCCCTGCCTATCCTTTCCTGCTTAGCTATTGTCTGTTCAGCTCTTCAGTAAATCAATTAGAGGTGAGGTGAAGTAGAGATTCATCTTCACATAGAGTACAAATGGATTGCTCCAATAGTTATTGCCTATACTGGCTAGTTTTATTTCAGCTGTCATAAGTTAAGAGTCAACAGTGAGGGAGGAACCACAATTGAGAAAATACCTCCCCAAGAGATGTCTGTAGGCATGCCTTTAGCACATTTCCTTCATTAGTGATTTATGGAGGAGGGTCCAGCAATTTCTACTGCCATGTCTGAGCTGGTGGTCCTGGGTTCTATAAAAAAGCAGTCTGAGCAAGTGATGGGGAGTCAGTCAGTAAGTAGCACCCTTCCATGGTCTCTGCATCATACTCCTGCCTTGCAGATGTTCCTGCCCTCACTTTTTATTAAGAACTGATACATGGAGGTGTGGGTTTACTGGGATAATATAATGAGACATAACAAAATCCACCTTGTCTAATCACATCTTCCTATTAATTTAAAAATGTAATAATATTCCTTCTTCTACCTCTTGCAATATTTTTTATGCTTTTTTATCATATCTGCATATACAACTTAAAATGGTTGAATATCAGCATATTTTTTTAGAAAATGCATTTTCTCTAAAAAATTCAACGAATAGCCCCCAAATTGCTATTATTATAATAATTTGCTTTCTAAAATTTAAACAAGGTCTAGGTAGAATAAAAATCTCTCTGTTTATTTACTCATTTCTCTTTGGCGTGATTAATATAGGTTAATATCTATCAACATTTAAAATATGTTGCTGTGAAGACATGAGGACTTATATAAAAAATGAAAAAAAATGAGATGCATGTGAAAAGTCCCACGGGCATTTAGAGCTACCCAAACAAACTGTTGCTGTGATGTATGGCTGATAGCACAGAAATTTTTACTTGTTTCCTTTTATGCTTTTGATGATGGAAAGATTCCTGCATTATAGTTGCAGAGATGGATAAATACAGGGCACCAATCTTGGCATGAAAAGGTAATAGCAGTTTACAATCCATAAACACCTGACATCCAGATGATCATATTTAGTGCTGTATTCAAGAGTTATAATTGAGAACAGATGCTAGTGCTCCGGAGCTAGACACACAAGAGGGTGGAGTGTCCTCTAGTATTCTAGGGAGCACATGCGCATGTCTGTTTTAATTATTCTGTACTGTGGACTGATTAGGAATTTCAAGATGATGGCTATAAACAATTTTTCCTTGTTCCTCAAATTCTGAAATTTAGTTTGAAATTGCTCAGGGAAACCTTTAAAGCTGTGATTATATCATATGTGACACTTATGATTTCGCCACTCATAAAAAGGAGAAAATATTAGACTAGATTGTAATTTTAGATATTTAATCTCAAATGATAGAAAGCCTAGAAATTGCCATGATAAATTGTCACCAAGTCAACTGATTATAACAGACCTCTATAGACAAAATCATCAGAAGAATTGTTGGGTATAGTGAAATACCGCTGTATTTTAAGCCTTTAAGATGGGAAGGCAGGAGAATCAAGGTCATTTTTGCCTGCATTGGAAGTTAAGAAAACCTGAGAAATGAGACTATCTGAAAAAGAAAAAAAACAAAACAAAACAGAAAACTGGTTTAAAACATAAATGACAATTTTGTGCTTTATAAGTCATTCACATCCATTAAAAAGTGGTCTTACTGCTTTAGAAAGAAAAACTATAGTAAAATTATCATCATTTGTTCCCTTGTTCCTTCTGTTGCTGGAAAATTAACAAGGCCTTTTTGTAAGTTCCCATCAATCAAATTAGCATTTTAAATAGATTATTTAAATGAGAAACATCAATTTTGTTGTTTTAAGAGGATGATTTAGATGTACCTCTAGTGATTTGGGGTTAGTTTGAACCACTTTGTTCTTTCTCTTTCCAAAAACATATGCTAATGCATTCCCAGAAATATTATAAAGATAAACTAAAAGGCACTTTGCATAAGAGAAATGGTATATAAATGCAAATTAATAGAGCTAATGTATGTTATAATTATGTATAGAACATTCCAATGTTAAGCACTGTCTTAAGTTAGGATTTATCCCGTGGGGGAAGATAAGAATGAAGGAGTTCACAAAAGGACACAGAAAATGGTTAAAGTAGAATGAAATGTACGGCTGTTAAAAAACCCAGAAAGGATGCTAAGATTATTTAGCCTGCAAATGTGAAGAGATAGGGAAAATATAATTGAGTTATTTAAGATTTTGAAGGGTATTATAAAAATTGATAAAATCTTTTTGTATATACTATTCCATAACAGACGTGGGAACAATCACTCAAAATTAATGGAAGGTTAATTTAAAAGGAGTAGAAGAAAATACTTATACTTAATACTTTGGAAAGTCAAACCTCCTAATTCAGTACTTTGGGAGATTATAGATTAAAATGCATAAATTACGTATTATAAAAGGAAAAAGTGGCATTTTTAAACCAAAGTAATTTCTCATATAAGATGGAAGAAGTTCAGAATCAACCTTCAAAGCAAAAAATATGATCAACAGTATCAGTGTCATAAGATTCCAGCTGTCACTGCACACAGCAAATTAGCATTTTCTGTAAAGATTGCTGAATTCTTTTCATTTTTGAGACATTTGGTTTATTATCAAGAAAGAAAGCAGTGGATATAAAATGATGTCTATTCCTCCCTTTAACTGCAATTTTTACCCCTCCATATATTTTTTCTACAAATATTCTGTATTTTTAAGAAACTAGCTTACAATAGCTGTCATTTATCTATAAATAATTGATAAAATAAAATATCAGAAAAGTAATTTTCAATAAAACATTAAACATCAAACATTGAGGCTTGGAAGTAAATTTAAAAAGCTAAAATTGGATATTGGTGCTCCTTTAATTATAAAGTTATTATTTTAGCAACTTCAGTATGGTTGTTTGGAAAGCAAAAATATATTCAAAACTTCATACAATTTTACGAAAAGCTATTTTATGACAAGTAAATGATTTCCACTTAGAATTTTCAGGGTATTAAAAATAAGACTAAAGAAAATACACAGAGCAAAAAATAAAATATTCATACTTATAGTAAGCTTAATATTTTCTTAATTTCCTTTTTAGCTATTAAAATTCAATAAGGGCATTATGATTTAAAACTTTTTAAAAACACTAATATTGTATTGTGAAAACATGATGGTACAGACAAAATAATTAAAATACCTATACATCTTTTAAACATATGCGTGTGTGTGCTTTTTCTGTTAATATTTTGCAATCTCCATCTAGCACATTGTTACTGGCGAGCTTCCTACAAAGCACTCCTTTTTTCTACTTTCAACCAACTCAGAGTTTAACAATTAAAGCAAAGGATCTGCTAGAGACGGTGAAGGCCCAGGAAAACTCGTCAGTGAGTGAAGGGACTTTCCAACAACCTGACTAATCACATGGTGTAATGAAAAAAGAACAAATCCTTCAAATGTTCTCTGACCTCCACATCTGCAATATGGAATAGATGTGGACACAGTCATGCATACCCCCACATGCAGTAAATTTATAAACATAAAAAAATGAGGTGTTTCACTGACTCCAATCAGTATTCCTAATCAAAAGATAAAGTATGTTACTTATTTTTGGTTTTGCTGTCGTTTCTGTTCCCTAAATGATAAGAACTGATTCATTTACGTGTTCTAATATTCCATGTGATAGCTTTAATTTGTTTTTTTTTTTTCTTGCAGGGGTCTGGGTTAATAGTTCACAGTGCTTGATGTCATGAAAATATTTTTTTTTGCAAATAAAATGTATTTTAACTATATGCAGCCCACAGTCTCCACTTTTTAACAATTACCATACCTGTAATTCAGCCTCATTCCTCCAGACAATCTCATTTCTAATTTAAGGTCATGCAAAGAAATGATTTATGTATAAAACCTGCACACAAGCTCAGACTCATAAGAATACATGCATTGCTGGTTGTTTTCAGCCAGATGCATTTTGCTTAATATATTCCCCATCTTCAAGCATTTTTCTAAATATGATAACATGTCATTCTTTTTCTTTTGAAATTTTAATTTTTTTAATTTCTTGGAATTTTGTAAATGTATACGATGAAAATCCTATCTACACTACAAGCAGCCATGGAGTGAAGAAGGCATGATAGTAAGTCTTCCCCCAGTGTATTCTCCCCGTACACTTCCTGGATTCACTGCAACACATCGTTTCCTCAACTTCATATCCTCTTTTAATTAACAATCCACTAAGCCCAACTGTAACTGATCATTGAATCAAAGTCCACTATATATAATATGACGTATTCTTTACTGATTCAGTGCTGACTCACACATAGAGTTAGTTCAGTAATTTGCTCATTTTCCAGAACATTGTGGAAACGTGAAGGGGCAGTAGTCCCGGTAGCTTTTTGGTTAGGTTCTTTTTCTTTCAATTTTTTTGCCAAAGTGCTATAGCAAAGCCACAACATAGTTTGGGTTTAGTTTTTTAAGGAGCACCCATATAGAATTTCACAATGGTTGTACAAATTTTAATTTGCATAAGGAGTGTACAAATGCTCCTTTCTTCTACATCTTTGTCAGAATTTGTTTTATTTTTGATCAATACTTTATTAAAACGTCATTGCATTATTTCCCTTCATTCTCCTCCATTCCAATATCTCCCATTCTCCCCCCTTTGTCCATTCTCTAATTCCTGTTATTCTCTTTTTTTTAGTTGTTACTGTTACACACAGACACACACACACACAGACACACACACCTGTTCAGTGTAGCATTGTATAATTTTATAGCTTGTTAATTAGTTTTTGGTTAGCAATTAGTTACCTCCATCCTGGGGGAAGACTTACTATCCTGCCTTCTTCAGTCCATGGCTGCTTGTAGTTCTTTGTCTAGGAATAGGACCCTGTTAGTTTTTCTGCTTCTGCTTTAGCATGTGTATTAGTATTGTCCTTGTTCAGGTCTTTTTTTAGTTACCATACTGTTGGGGTATTATGCTAAAGTTCCTCTGTTCTTCTAGGACATACAGTCTTGTCATTCTCCTTTCAATGGTGTTCCCTGAAACTTAAGTTCAGAATTGTAGTCTAGATTTTTTTCCATTGAGGCCAATGACTTTTTCATCAGTTGTTCTCTGAATTTTGACCAGTACTAATTTTCTAAAATGGTCTGACTGCTACCAAGATAAACATATTTTATGATCAGTGAGAACTACACTATCTGTGGATTTAAGCAAAAGTATTCATGACACTGGAATTATGTTGCTTTAATAAAATGGATAGAAGAGATTTTGCTCTAAGACAGAAGAATCCAATAGCCATGGGTAGTTGGCTTGATTTCCAGCAACAAGCGTTATTTCCCTTATATTGAGTGTGTCTTAAGTTTAATTAGACATCTGTTGTTACAAAGAAGATGTGGGTGTCACTACTATTACACCTGTAGGGATATTTTTCCATTTTGGTTACTGTTGTGTTTCATAGGCGTAATAACTGGGTAGGAATATTGCTTCTGGTCCTTGGTGACTTGTATGGCAACACTGGGTTCAAGGAAAGCTAGTCCATAGGGAGGAGGTACACAGGTCAAATTCTCTGACTCCTATGTCCAAAATGTGAGATATCTTTAGTGATGCGGACTTCTGAGAGGTGACCAAAGGCAATGGGTATAGCCTATATTATTTGGAGAGTCTCATAGATTTCCCCCAATATAATTTAAAAAAAAAGTTTGCCATACTTGGTCCTGTAATTTTTGTTAGATAGTATAAGGCTCTTTGGGGGGGGGGGAGTACTGTCACTCCAAGTTGCTTTACTTTCTTTAATGTAAAAAAATATTTTTTGGTGAAAGAAAAACAGTAGAACTCCTTGTAAATTTTCTAAACATCCTTAGTGCTAATTTTGCCTCCTTGATCCCTCTTTTTCTGTATTGATCTCCCTCCCTTTTTCTCAAATAGCTCTCAATCCCATTTTCTTTGATTTTTAAGATAAGTAGTTTGTTAGCATAGTTAACATATGTTCTTAACTGTGAATATGTGTTGTAACTAAATAACTGAATTTTAATGTGATGAGGCTATAAAAAACATTAACTGTCTCAAATTCTCTAATACATATCAAAGCTCTAATTATTACTAACATAAAAATTTTAATGCTATCGCACTATGATTTATGTTCCAACTCTATTTTTGAACTTTGTCTTAAAATTATTTCAAATATTTTCAAATGTATTAATAATAGTAAAGTAGACTCATATCAGGCATTCTCTCACAGACCCTGGATTAACCACAAACAACACCCAAACACCTGTTTTTGGAGAGAGATCCTTTATTAAGTAGGGGAGAAAAGATAAAGTACCTCTGGTAGGAAAAGAGCAGCAAACAATCTTGCAAGTATAATGCTAAAGAAGGAAAGAAGGGATGTCTGTTTCAGAGTGGGTTAGGATGTGACAGGATGTGAATGGGAAACTTAACCATTTGGAAGAAATGGGACTCTGATTTAATATTCAATATCTTGATGTCTGGAAATAATTGGCCAAATATCGGAATAGACCTTGGTGTCTAGTTTTAGGAATATAATCTAATGATTTTTTACCAAGACGAAAGGAATGGGAAGAAGGGAAAGGCCTGCCTCAGCCATGCTTTCCATGATTGAGCTGGCTGGTAAAAGTCCCTACAAATTTTATTAAAGGTGTCTTTGAAAGTAATTGTTTTAATTAAAGATATTTAAATTTCATTAATTTTCTTTTTGCTTAACAATAGCATGATTGCGTCTAGAGAAAGTTTAAGAGGGTTCAATAACAATAATTTAAAAAATACATTGATTGATTGATTGATTGATTTCACATCCTGCCCATGGTTTCCCTTGCCTCCTCTCCTCTGAGTACCTCCCACACCTGCTTCTATTCCCACCCCAAATTCACTCCTCCTTTTCTATTTAGGAAAGGGCGGGTCTCCCATGAATATCAACAAAACAAAACTCATCAATTTATAGTAAGAGGAAACCCCTCCCCATGTATTCACACTAGAAAAGGCATCTAGTATGAGAAATAGAGTCCCTAAAGTAAAAGAGTTGGAGACAGCCGCTATTCCCACTGTTAGGAGTCCCACAATAGAACCAAACTACACAACTGTAATATTTGTAGAGTGTCTAGGTAAGTCCCATACATATTTTTGATACAGTCTCCGTGAGCCACTAGGAGCCAAGGTTAGTTGATCCTATGAGTTTTTGTGTGGTGTCCTTGATGCCTCTCGCTCCTTCCTTCCCTTCTTCTTCATAATTATCCAAGCTCTACCTAGTGTTTGGCTTGGTCCTGTGTCTGTTACCAACAGTTGATGGGTGAAGCCTCTCAGATAACAATTGGGTTAGGCACCAATCTATATGCATAGCAGAATATTGTTAGGCATTTTTACACTGACCTTTATTTTTTTTATCTTGTCAATAAAATTTATTTTATTAATTGATATTGAATATGAGATAAACAGGTGACAGAAGTATAAATTTTTACTTCAGTAAATTTAAAATAGAATAAGTAACAAAATTAATATATGTACACATACCACATTCAAATAGGAAACTATATAGTGTTATACATAAAAAGCAATTTATAACAGAATTATTTTAACAAACATTCAGAATATATATCTTGAGTAAACCTCTAATGTATCATTTTATAAATATATCTACAACTTTATGGTAAAATATTGTTGTTACTAGTCAATTCACATAGCATTGTCTTATCAAATGAGATGCAAGGGAACTTTACTCTCTAAGAAGTGTCAGGCAATTTCAAAACAATCAGAGTGATGAAAAGTAGCTTGCAAAGGCCTTGATATTTCTTAGTAGCTGGAAGAGATGCAAAGTGATTGGCATGTAATGTCTAAGCAAGAAATGAAATGTAGCTACCAAAGAATGATATAAAAAAACTTTGACACATCCAATTCACTAATTTTTAAAATGTAACTACAGAAAGTTCATTTGTAGGAAATATAAATGACTTTTTTTTTATTTTTTTTTTCTCACACCATGTTTGGTTCTATTCTAGGTCTCTGGGTCATCTAGTTTCTGGGCACTCATGCTCCATGCTGGGTCGGAGGTAGGCTTATTCTCATAGCATGTGCTTTAAGCTAGGCTGGTCATTGGCTGCCCACTCTCTCAGTCTCTAGGTCACTCTTATTACCCCAACACCTTCCATAGGCAGGGCAGATTGTGGGCCAAAGATTATATGACTGGGTTAGTTTCCTACTCCCAACACTTGAAGTCCTGCCTGATCACAGGACCATTTAATACTGCTCTTGCTAGGTGTGTTAGCTACGGGCATCCTTGTAGATTCCTGGGTGACTCCCTTGCACCAGGTTTTTACCTTACTCCAAGCTCCTCCTTTTTCCAGCAGTCTCTTTCAGTATTGACCTCCTTCAATCCTCCTTAATCTGATCACTCATGTTCCCATCCCCACCTGTCCTCAGTCAACTCATGAAATCACTTCTATTTTCCCTTCCTGTAACCATCTGGGCATCCCCCAATCAACCCTCCTAGCTATCTAGTTTCTTAGTTTCTATGGGTCTGTGGTATGTAGCAATCCTCCATTTTACAGTTAATATCGACTTATGAATGTGTACATTCTATGTTTATCATTCTCATTCTGTGTTACCTTGTTGCAAGGAGGCTGCTTGTTTGTCCTGGCTGCCCTGAACCAAAATAATCACACAGAAACCATAATAATTAAAACATTGCTAGGCTCATTAGCTTTAACTTCTTATTGGCTAACTCTTACATCTTAATTTAACCATTTCTATTAATCTGTGTATTGCCATAGGGTAGTGGCTTACTGGCAAAGTTTTGGCATGTCTGACTCTGGCGGCTCCATGGCATACACCTTCTTCCTCCCAGCATTCAGCTTAGTCTTCCTCACCTACCTAAGTTCTACCCTATCAGGCCAAGGCAGTTTCTTTATTCATTAGCCAATTAAAGGAATGCATAGACAGAAGGACTTCCCACACCATTTTTCCTTTTCTGTTTAAACAAAAATGAAAGCTTTAACGTAGTAAAATTACATATAACAAAACAGTTATCAAGCAAGAATTGCAATTACAATCTTTATATCTACTTTATCTTTTATCATAACTAAGGCAAACTATAACTATAAATTATTTAACTCCATCAAAGACTCCAGAAGAATATAATATTATCTAAGTAAACAGGAAGTGCATTGTAAGCAACTTTCAAAACTCTAGAGGTTGGTTATATAGACTATTCACATAGATAAGAATTAGTATTATCCTACAGCACTAGATGAGTATTAATATTTTAACCAAGTTCAATATAGAAAAGCATTGAAACATCAGATAAAATTTATAAGATGAGAAAACCCATTTATAGTAAAAGACTTATTTATACTGAAAGTAGGATTATTGAGTCTTTATCACTAAAATTTCAAAAAAGGGAAACACAATAAATGACAGATTAAACATTTAAACTATTACTAATAAAGTAACTTACCAAATGAAATAAATGTCTTATAGACAGAATTGTGTCTTTTAAGGACACTCAAATTATGGGTCTTACAATGATAGTGGAGAAAGAAATCACAACAAGATACAGTAGACCAAATAGACAGAGATTTTGGTGTGTTTTGTTTTGTTTGCTTTGTTTTTAATCAGGAACAAATGCAGAAATGGAAAGGATATTCCCTAGACAAATACTGAACAGGTCAGACTCAAGCAACTGGATTTGAGAGACAGACAGAGAGAGAGAGGGAAAGAGAGAGAGAGAGGGGGAGGAGGAGGAGGAGGAGGAGGAGGAGGAGGAGGAGGAGGAGGGGGAGGAGGAGGGAGGGAAAGAGAGAAAGCAGGACTGTTAGTTTTTGCACTTTACTCGGTTGCTTAGTTATCATAAGGTATTATACAAAAATTTTTGAAGTGCCGTGAGATAATTAAACCTCTTTAAAGTGCAGAAGCTGAATTAAATAGTTACTAAATGAAGCCAAACCAATACATAAGCTTAAATAATGTCATGAGGCTTATTTATAAGAAATTTACAGTGAAAAATAGTATCCAAACAAGTAATTTTTCTTTACTTATAAATATTTATTTACTTTTGGGAAATAGTACAGTGCTTTGAAAACAAATATTATAGAGTAATTTTATAGAAATAAGCTAGTAATTGTTTTACTTGTCCCAGTAATTAAAGCCAAGTATTTTTCTAATATCTACAAAAACAAGCCCGTAAAAGAGCAACATAAAATTATAACTAATTGTTTCTGAACCCTTAGCTCTCAGATTACTGTGTCATGTACTGTGACTATTATTCTATTGCTTTGCATAAAAATATATTTAAGGGAAATCATACAATTAACTGGAAATTTTAGTCATTTTAAAATACTTTAATGTTGTACTTAATGTTTATGCTTCTATTTTTCTGTATAATTATATTTTGTTTGAATGTAAATCAGATTCCTTTATGATTTGAGTGGAAAATGTCTGCCATCAACTAACTTGGTTGATTACCTGACCCTAAGCTGGTGGTACCATTTTGACAGTTTGTAAAATCTTTAGGAGGTAAAACTTTGTTGAAGGAATTGGATCACTAAAACCAAGACTTGAAATTTTATTGTGTATATTTACTTCATTCCTGACTGGAGGAGAAATGTGACCTACCTCCTTAGGTTTCTGCCAAGATGGCTACCCTGTCATGATATAATGTTTATTCTTGAATTGTGTGGCAAAATAAATCCTCATTCCCTTAAATTATTTCTTGTCAGGTGTTCATAGTAGCATTGTTTTCATAGCCAGAACCTGGAAATAATCTGAATGGATAAAGAAGATGTAGTACATTCACACAATGAAATACTACACAGTGGGAAAAAGTAATGACACCTTGAACTTTGCAGACAAATAGATGGATGGATCTAGAAAGCATCATACTGAGTGAGATAACCCAGACTCAAAAAGATAAATATCAAATTTACTCACTCATATGTGTCTTTTAGACATAACACAAAGGAAAAACATCCTACAATTCACAAACCCAGAGAATCTAGACAATGAAGAGGACACTAAGAGAGACATACATGAATCCAATCTACAGGTGAAGTAGAAAAGAGACAAGATCTTCTAAGTAAATTAGGAGTGTGGGGATCATGGGAGAGGGTAGAAGGAAATGGGGCAGGAAAGGAGAGGAGTGGAGACAAATATATATATAGCTTAACAAAAACAATAAAAATAAATAAACCAGGAATTCTAAACTGAATGCTGGGAATAAGGAGGTAGAGAATCAGTGAGATGCCATGTAGCCACCTGAGAAGACAGATGTTGGAAACTTGCCAGTAGACTATAACCTATTGACTATGCACAGATTAATAGAGATGGGTTGATTTAAGATGTAAGAGTTAGCTAGAAATATGCATAAGCTAAAGGGCCAAGCAGTGTTATAATTAATATAGTTTCTGAGTGATTATTTTGGGTTTACGCAGCTAGGAAATGAATGAGCAGCTGCCAACTGTTGATGGCTACTGATTTTTTTGAGTTGGTCTTATATCCTATCATATTATTGACAGTATTTTTATCAGTTATAGGAGTTCCCTGGTAAAGGTTTTGGGGTCACTTATATATACTATCATATTATCTTCCAATAGAGGAAGTTTGATTTCTTCATTTCCAATTTGGATCCTGTTGACCTCCTTTTGTTTTCTTATTGCTCTAGTCAGAGCTTCAAGAACTATGTTGAATAGATATGAAGAGATGGACAGCCTTGTCTTGCTCCTGATTTCAGTGGAATAGTTTTGAGTTACTCTTTATTTAATTTGATGGTGACTGTTGGCTTGTTGTATATTGCTTTTATTACATTTAGATATCTTCGTTGTATTCCTGATCTTTCCAAGACATGCATCAAGAGTGGTTGTTGGATTTTGTCAAATAATTTTTCACCATCTAATGGGATGATAATATGCTTTTTTAGCTTATTTATATGTTGGATTACATTGATAGATTTTCATATGTTGAACCATGACTGCATCTCTGGGATGAAGCTGACTTGATCATGGTGGATGATTCTTTTGGTGAGTTTTTGGATTGTTTGCCAGTATTTTATTGTGAGTATTATTCCATCAATTTTTATGAGTGAGATTAATCTGTAATTCTCTTTCTTAGTTGAATCTTTGTATGGTTTCAGTATCAGCGTGATTGGAACCTCATAAAAATAATTTGGCAGTGTTCTTTCTGTTTCTATGATGTGGAGTACATGTATTAGCTTCTTGGAAGTTCTTATAGAATTCTGCACTGAAACCAACCAAGTTTGGATTTTTTTTGGGGGGGGGGAAGAATTTTGATGATTGCTTCTATTTCCTTGTAGGTAAACCATCCTGATTGAGGTAACCCAGACCATGAAAGATGAGCATAGTTTGTACTCACTCATAAGTGGACACTAACTGTAAAGCAAAGGATAATGAGCCTATAGTTCACACTGCAGGGAAGCTGAGTAACAAGAGAAACAGATATAGACTCTTCCTGGGAAGGGGACATAGACAAGCTCTCCTGACAAAGTTTGGAACATGGGGGTGAGGTGAGAGGGGAGGGCAGAACGGGGGGAGGAGGGAAGGAGGGAAAGAAAGAAATAGGGAAGAAGAGGAGGAGGAGAAGAGGGGATGAGGGGACGGGAGAGGATAACTTGAGGGAATGGGATAGTAGAGATGGGGGAAGCACAGAGATATTTAAATGATATTTAAAGGGATATTTAAGGGATATTTAAATGAGGGAGCCATTATGAGGCTAGCAAGAAACCTGGCACTAGATAATTTCCCAGGAATCCACAAAGATGACCCCAGCTAAGACCATAAACAATAGTAGAGAGGGTTCCTGATTTGGCCTTGTCCTGTAGTCAGATTGATGAATATCTTCAATTGTTATCTAGCAACTGATGGAGACAGAGACATCCCTTTTGACGGATACCTTGCTCAGCCTGGATATAGTGAGGAGAGCCTTGGTCTTTCCTCAGAGCAATGTGTCTTACCCTTTCTGAGGAGTGGATAGGGGATAGGTTGGGCGAAAAATTGGAGGGAAGGGGAGTAGCAGAGCAAGTCAGAACTGGGGTTGATAAATAAGATAGAAAAAAAGAGGGTTTGTTTCCTTTAAAAAAATAAAGTAAAAATAATATTTATAAAAAATAAAATAATTTCTCTCATAAAAAAATATATCTGGAAAGAAAGAGATGGTTTAGTGAATAAGATTACTTGCTGCTTTTGCTGAGGACCAACGTTCAGGTTCCAGCACACATATGACAGCTCACAGAAGTCTGTAACTCCATTTCCTGAGGTCATCCATGGGCAATGCATGGATGTTACTCAATCATACACTCATACACACAAAATAAATATTTTAAAAAGGTATCTTCTGAGTCATTTGCTGTTACTGTTTTGTCTATTGTGTGTTACCACTCTTTCTAAAATATATCTTCTCAAATTTTACCAAGCAGGTATAAATAATATCTGTTAAAAACTCTGAGGACAAAGATAATATGCATACATTTTTGTACTATTAGTCTGTAAAAATTAGCTCTCTGTGTTGTTCTTACATCTTCATTAGTAGAGAGCAACTCTCTTTTATGTTTTTCTCTATTACTAACTTTGCCTTGAACAAGTGAGCACATCCTTCAGTCCCTGCTCTGCTGACACTCTACCATAGAAAATGCACTTACTTAAAGTTTACAAAAAATGAAAACTTAAAGACAGTGACTTTTTTCACATCAGACGATTATGGAGTTAGACATCCCTGTCTCTGAGGACTCTGTGTATATAATGGACCCTGGACTTGGCTATTCACTTGATCTTTATGTCTTTTCTTCTATATCCATTTACTATTTTAGGGGGATAGATTGTATGTCAAAAGAAGTACATCTTTTTTACTTTGAAATCTCTTTTACTCTTCTGAAAGTTTCACTCAGCATGGTTTTTCAATATTTTGGTCACCATAACTGCAAGAGAATCCAGAACACAGCTTCTGTCTGAGTTAGGTAAGACAGTATTTCATCAGTCCTCTTAAAAACAATCACTAGGTTCCAACTTTTCTGACTTGAAAGTCCATAGTCTGCTGTGGGTTGGTGAATCTCATATCAGATTACTTCACATTTGAAATTCACTAAGAAAACAAACAAAAGTCATAACCAAGATAATTTCACTAAATAAAAATACGTATTATCATAAAAGTATGTATGTTTACTGAGTCAGTATAGTTACAAATAAAAAGCACCCTTTGTTCACTAGATTTTAATTTAACTATCCTTGCTTTTATAACACTGGGAAGAAATGAAACACACTTAGGTTACATTTACCATTTTTTTGCAGCATATACATCAGGCCTGAAGGGACATGTCTGTCATCAAATTCAAGCTTAATTCTTTCACATTTTAAAGAAAGGCATAAGTGGATGGCAAATCTATCTTAGTAGGAGATAGTTAGTGTTTAATTGTATTTAACAGACATAGTGTAGCTTTCAATAACTTACTGAAGAAATTAGATTTTAAAAATAAAAAATGATTTTTAATAATGAAATATTTATTATGTAATGAAAATACAATCATTTTAGAGGTTGAAAAAAGGAGATCTTAACTTTAAACCCGAAAGTCATCTACTGATGAAAAAGATACAGTTATTTTTCCTAAATTAGGCTTGGAAATGAGACAAAGAGCAATTTAACAACTTACGTTAAAATATAATTTCTTCTTATGATTGATACTAATAATGGTATCCTACATTTGAATCATGCAATTAATTTGTATTTCAAATATCATTATACTTAAAACACTAATGAATTTCTTCTCTTTAATTGAAATGTCCATAACGCTTAATTATTTTTTTGATATTGTAATATAATTGTAACATTTCTCCCTTTTTGTTCCTATCTATAAACCTTTCCATATCCTTCTTCTTTCTTCTTACTCTCTTTCAATTTCCTGGCCTCATTTTCACTAATTTTTATTGCATGTGTGTGTGCAAATATGTGTATTTGTGTGCATGTGTGCATATGTGTGTGTTTGTGTGTGTCTTTGATTCACTGTTTTATCCTAGAGAGACAAGACTTTTTAGTTATATAATAACTTCATATTTCCTTGAATAGATGATCTCCCACGCTTTCCTCTATACCCTATTCATTAAATCTACTCAAGTTATCCATAAAAAAAATAAATGAACAATTATGTGACATGCTTGTAGGAAAGAACATTCATTCTAGATTAAGTAAGAATACTGTTTAATCAACTATATGACTTTTTATATTGCTACACATAATTTGATTCTATACTTATCTATATCTCATTATAGATAAGTACTATAGAATATGAATTTCTTTTTTATGGAAAATGTATTTGAATGAGAGGTGTGAATGGTTTTAAACAAAGTCAACCCAAAGTTTTGTTATTCATTAATTATAATTAATGAGCTCAAACAGTTGGAATTCGCACACCATGTTGGTATAAGTTCTTGAAAAAAAGTCACTCCAATTTAGCTACTTTAAAAATGTCCAGCTTTGACAGGCAGTGGTGGTGCATGCCTTTAATCTCATCACCCAGGATCAGAGGTATGTTGATCTCTGTGAGTTTGAGGCCAGCTTCAAACAGAGTGAGTTCCAGGACAGGCTCCTAAGCTATAGAAAGGAAACCTTGTCCTGAAAAAAAAAAAAGAAACAAACAAAACGAACAAAGAAATAAATAAGTCCAGCTTTAGAAGAGAAAGAAACTGAAGAAGCAATAATTAGAAGCAAGTCAACTATTTGCTAGTCATTAATTTAATCTATATACTGACGACAGGTGTAGGAATAAGAAACCAGTTCATATTATCTGACTTTCGAGCTTACAGAGTGTATCAGTTCTTTACCACTTCAGTCTTACTAGTGTTAGACAAACATTTTCCAAATGTTAGTCTATGATGAATATGCTCATAATAACTCCACTTCACAGAGAAATAAAACTAAATAAATACCATGTGATTTGCAGTAGTCTGTCCTCGGCTTGCTTCCCAAAGCAATTATAATGATAATGTTTGGTAAGATTTCATGCCTCAAAAAAAAATCCAAAGACATGTGTTATATATTATGATAACTCTCAAACTCTGCACAGTCAAGGCACCTAGTTTCAGAAACTCAAAGTCGCTAGAGTATTGTGAGGTTGTATTAATTAATATTTCATAAAATTGAGAATTACAGTTTCGTGTCACAAACATTGAATGAAATTATCCTTAAAAACTTATATTGCTTATTCTCATGAAGTCAGTATCTGTATAATATTCATTAATAATTGTGTTTCCCTTGCTACACATTTCAATTTCTTTAGGTGTTCATTGCCAAAAATCATTCCAATAATTCACATTATTCTGATGGTCTAATCAATGCATACTTCAATTTTTCAATGTTCTTGTCATAGTTACATTAAACTGAATAGCCCACTTTAAATACTGTAAGTTCTATAGCCCAAAATCATCTTAAATTTCAATGAAGTTGAAGTATGACTGTGTATCTTGGGACACTGACATATCCCAATTATTTGATGGTCACTTAATTAGACTTCTGATTTTCAGAGAGAGCTGTAAACCAGATTGTCCCCAAAGCTTGTCAGGGCTGACGGGAATCTTGGCAGTCAGTAAGGGCAGATGGTATAGACCAGACACTGGCAGAGGCAGATCCCATGGCAGTTGGATTCAAGGAAGTAGAAATGACCATACACGAGTCAAGCACTGACTGGCTAGATAAACATTATCAAAATTAACATACACAATAGAACCACAAAGAAAAATTCTGTTTGTACTGCTTTGCTGAATCTCATATTAGTTGAATTCAAATCAAGGCCTACTTAATGTCTGAAATGCTTAGAGAAACAAGGATTTGATTTGTTGATAAGAAATTTAACTCTACACTTGAAAGAAACAAAGTTTATGAGTGCAGAAAACTGTTTCCTCTTTTGTTTTCTCCATATGAATTAATGGATCTCCAGTATGAGCAAGAAATTACAGATTGCAATGATCATTCGTGTCCTTGGATCGAAAGCACATGAAAAAATATCTCTGATAATAATTCTCATTCAGTCAAACTGGCCTTTAAATGCAAGTCAATTACATGATCATCTATTATTTAAGAAAGGAATTATAAATTAAGTTATAAGAAAAATTATTGGACTTATTGAGATGTATATAATGAGGAAACAGTACACTTTTGTAAAGTATTTGAAAAAATAAAACATTAATAAAACTGAGAACTATGAAAAAAATGAGACAAACCAAGACAAACCTCAAACCTAGACAAAGATAAGAGATGAGCTTGCTAGGCATAAGCAGGTTAAGAGACAATTCAATAGCATAAGTGACTGGTGTTGGTAAATAGCAAATTATAAATTATAAATGGTAAATATCCCATTAGCTGATACAGTCAGGAGAAATGTGTTGAGCTCCTGTATTCTATTCTGGAAGACTGTTCAATTTTATTAGACTGTAAGAATGCTATAAAAAAGAAAATGTAATCCTTAATGTCATACTGTTTTTTCTCGTTATGGATAGATTCGGTCCAGAGTTTCTTGCTATATTTCTTGATAATCCCTTGTTAAGAATCAGTTATCTTTAAAAATCAAATGGTTTTGCTTATATTATCATTATAACAACATATCCCAGTTACAAAAAAAAAACTATTTGTCATGATCATATGTAAAAAGCAACTATTTAGTAATAAATAAATTTATAAATAGATAAATATAGATTCTAAAACTTTTTCCTCACTTGTGAATGATATACTTAATTTCCCACATAAATGATAACATTGAAATCATCAAAAAATGATTTCAATTTCCCACGCACAAAAGAATAAAATATTATTTTAAATTATTCTTAATGAATTACAAATTATCCTTAATCAGACCTCCAAACTCTTAAGCTTTCTTTTTGATCATCCCAAAACAAGGAGAAATTTAATTATAAAATTGACAATTTGGAATAGAACTAACCAAAATATGAACAATCTCTAATACTTCAGAGAAATAATAACAGGTGAAATGAATATTCAATAAATACATAAGTAATTAATAGATGAACATTGCTGAGACACTGTGTTTTTAATGTTTTCTGCAATTTCTTAATGTGGACAAATTTAGGTAAAATCTAAGTTACCCTCCATTTCTCACATCTACATTTGTTATTACCTTGAACTCCTTTTAGAGGAAACATTTTAGAAGATATGTTTGCAGAAATAAGGACGGTACAAAACATAGCTCTGAGTAGTGGCTGCACTTTCCCTTGCTTTTCAGGAGTGATACTGACTTACCTGAAGCATCAAAATCTGTCATCCCTGAAAGAGTCACACGTGCCAGCATCCCACTGCTAGTGTTCAATTTGCAAACAGTATGCGAAAGTTTGTCAGATTCCTGGGATTTCAGCATGACACTCTGTCACTGTCTTGCAGGTTAAAAAGCCACCACATCTTGTGCTGCAGTTTTCCCAGCAGAAAACAGGTGTGTATTGACTACATCATCAGCAGGGAAACAAGAGTTTGGTGTCTTCCTTACCATGTCATTATGATGTAAAGCGGCAGCTAAAATACCACAAAATGCTGGTCTGTGGTGAACTAGAGGTATAATTTCCAGGTGTTTGGGAAGTTCCTGATGTGAACTGGCATAGTGATTTGGTTCCTTTCATTTAATGATAGCGTTTGATTATTGCTTCTTTTTGGACACCCTACAGTGATTTCTGACAAATACAACCCCATGTGAATGACAGCTAAAAGGCTGCATGATAGCATGCTAATTAGAGGGGTAGGGACTGCTAGATTGAATCTGGTATTTCCTTGCATATATGTGTTTATTTTAATTTTCCTACCTCATAGATTCACTTATAGTAGCCAAGATATATTCATGGTATTTTTGATATGGCTGGTGAAGAGGCATACTGAAAATAAAAATATTGGGCTGGAGAGATACTCAGTGGTTAAGAATATTGTCTGCTCTTCTAGAGTTAGTTTTGCAGCATCCTTGTCTGGCAAAGACCTGCTCAAAATCTAGGGGGCCTATTTCCAACTTGTGGCAACTGTCAGTTAATATACACAGTTTACATACACTCCTAGGTACAAGGACATTTAAATAAAAAAGAAAAATCTTTTTTAAATAAAAAAGAAAAGAAAGAGGTTTTATCTGAGCTATACACAATAGCATCTCAGTTAATTTTCTTTCTTCTCTTATTCCAGTTCATGCATTTTAATAGTTATCAGTAGAAATATACTTTACTAAAGTGATAGCGGTATTTTAAATCACACATTATTTCATTAACCATGTACAAGTGTCAATCACAGACAGGCACACACATGCTAATAAAAGTAAACATTTTTTTGTAAAGGAAGAGGTTTTATCTAAGTCAAGTTCAATAAAATTTCATGTTTTTCTATATTATCCTTTCCTTGTTTCAGTTGGTATATATTATTTTATCTTTAAAACTTTCTTTTTATTTATTCTTTGTGCCTTTTACATCATTCCTCTCAATCCCACCTATATCTCTCTTACCTCCACCCCCAGAATAAAACAAAATAAATTTTAAGAGAATAAAAGGAGAGAGAGAGAGAGAGAGAGAGAGAGAGAAAGTCTCATCATGGTAGCTGCAGTGTGACACAATGATCATGAAGTAAACCCCTTTATCTTTATAGCTATATATGCAGGCTTTCAAAAGAAAAAAATCATTGGTCTGATTCAAGGTCCTTGGTTTCTGCTACACCAACCAACACTGGGCCCTCAAGGAAACTCTCACTGGACATCCTGTTTCTTCTGACCTGTGCTGTGGAGATCCTGTAGCTCTGGGTCCAAAGGACCTCCCCCACTATCCTGCAGATCACACACAGTTGGATATTCGGTGGGCCAATATGTTTTTGCAGGGTTGGTTAGCCTACCCGGGTTCCCCTGTCTTCATCACCAGGGTGAGCTCTCCAGCTTTGACCTGTATAGTTCATCCCTTCTAGTCATGAGCAAGGGGTGAAACCAGTACTTTAGCTTTCCCATTCTCAAGGTTGGTGCCTACACATCAGGGACAGCTCTACTGTGCAGCCCAGGCAAGGAGTAGGGTGTGCTTTCCTGGGTGCTGCATATGGTTGGTGGGAGGATCAGCTCCCTCGTCTGTCACAGGCATTGAGAAGCAAGTAGGGAAGGGGGTTCTTTTCTCCCCTGCCTACACCACTGCTTTATGGATGAGTACAGGGGACAGCTCCCCAATGCTTACAACTTCAGGGCTGGCGTAGCCACAAATCTCTCAGCAGGGTTGACTCTCTTGTGCTGTCCAGACAAGGTGCAGGGCTTGCTCTCCTGAGTGTTTCAGCTGATGGGAGTTTAGGGTCACTTCCCCCACTCTTATGATCTCAGGGCCAGCTCTCCCACCTGACTGAGTCATTTATGGGCAGAGGAGTGTCTCTTTCTCCTGCCCATGCTGACAGATGACAGATGAAGAGTGGGCTAGGTCTCCCATGCTCAAGTTCTCTGGGCTGACTCACCTATGCATTTGTGAACAGGATTAGCTCCACTGTGCTGCCCAGAAAATGTGCAGAGTTTGCTTTCCTGAGTGTTGCAGCTGGCAAAGGAGCAAGCTCCCTCACCAGCTGGAGGCAGTAAGACCTGGGGAAGCCAGGAGGAGGGCATCTTTCTCTGGTCCTTGAGAGTGTTGGGGCAAGGGGCAGACCAGAGCTAAGACAGGCTCTTCTAGAAGCCTGACAGAGACCGACCTTAGTTTCAGTTCATTAAAATGGGACAGAGCTAAACAGACAGTACTTAGGAAAATCACAGTTTAGGACCAACAAATAAGCAGGTACTCCACAGCCTTTTGCTGGCTCTGCAGACTCCCAAACCCCCTTTGCTGGTTCAGCAGCCTCCCCAGTCTCTCTTACAACTTGAACCTTCCACCAATCAGCCCTAGATTAATCCCTTCCTCCTGGAATTTCTTTAACTGCTTAAAGGAAGTTGCATCTTCTTGCGGGAGGGGCGGGGGTCGCCCTGTGTCTCCCTAACTTTGGAATTAAGTGCTCTTGTTATTCCATACGTGGGTGTTGGTGTCTCCTTGGGGACATATCTTGGATTCTAACAGTCCCCACGACCACACCACAGAACCTGGAGCTGATACCAGCTCTGCCCCTCTCACACCTAAGGGCTGGTTCATCCAAACCTGTGCCTAAAGAGTCAACTCTACTGTGCTGCCCAGATGAGGCCAAGGGCCCATTCCTCTCAGTGCTGGAGCTGATGACAGGTTAGGCCAGGTCCCACACTAGCTGTAGATACTGAGGGATAAGGAGAGGAGGGTATCTTGCTACCAAGTTGCAGACAAGAGGAGCATGATCTGCTATTCCTTTCTCATGCCCTCAGGGGCAGCTTACCTATGTTCCTGAGAACAAGTTCAGTTCTATTGCACTGCAGAGGTGAGGTGTAGGGCCCTCTCTCCTGAGTTTTACAACCAATGAGGGATGGGCTCAACTCTGTATCTTCCTCAGGGCACCAGACCAAGTCATGGCACTTGGCAACAGTCCGGACCCTTACATCTGGCCCTAGGTGGCAGTAGGACATCTTCATCAACACATCCCTCACCTCCCACACTCTTCAAATCGCCTCTCGCTCATGCACACAACTCGCTCTACCGGTCTCTCCTTCTTTCTCTTTATCTCATATTGCCATTCTGTAGTCACTCATTCCTGGTTGTGTTCTGCCCCTGCCAGACATATGGTATGCTGGGGTGCTATTGTTGTGCCTTGCTAGAGCTAGACTCTCCAGGCAGCTCTTGTTTGAGACCTGCTCCTGGCCACTGTATGGCATGGTTGGGAGCTGTTGCTGTATCCTGGTCATGGTAGTTAGTGTATTTTAATAATTATCAGCTAAAATAAACTTTATTTAGGTATAAGCAGTATTTTAGGTCACATAAGTCTCATTATAACTGAAACTTTACATTAGGACTTACGGACTTACTGTAAATACTCAACTGAGGAATGGAACTTCTTCGTAAAAATAAATTTCTTATTATTGTGTGTGTGTGTGTGTGTGTGTGTGTGTGTGTGTGTGTGATGCTTATGAGGGGCATTTATTGCATGTTTTGAGGTCAGAAAACAGTTTTATAGTGTCTGTTCTCTCCTCCCAATTTGAGAGAAAGACGTCATGGTGTTACCCTTGTACCTGTGTGTCTCTCTTATTACCTAGATTATTTGGATCATGGACTATACGTTGGCTGTCCTTTTTTTTACATTTAATATCCACCTATGAGGGGGTACATACTATGTTTGTCTTTCTGAATCTGGGTTACCTCATTCA
The DNA here is from genome assembly GCF_000317375.1 of Microtus ochrogaster. NCBI lineage: Eukaryota > Metazoa > Chordata > Mammalia > Rodentia > Cricetidae > Microtus > Microtus ochrogaster. Next base: position 26,325,473 of record NC_022031.1, read on the forward strand.
GGATGTTTTTTTTCTAGTTTCATCCATTTGCATGGAAGTTTCAAGTTGTCTTTTTTTTTTTTTCAACTTCTGAGTGGTACTCCATTGTTTAAATGTACTGCATTTTCTTTATCCATTCTTCAGTTGAGGGGTACCTAGGTTTTTTCCAGGTTCTGGCTATTGTGAATAATGCTGCTATGAACACGGTTTAGCAAATGTCCTTGTGGTATGAGTGTGGATCCTTTGGTTATATGCCCTGGAGTGGTATTTCTGAGACTTGAGGTAGATTGATTGTCAATTTTCTGAGAAACTGCCATACTGATTTCCAAAGCAGCTGTACAAGCTTTCACTCCCACCAAAAATGAGGAATGCTCCCCTTACTCCACATCTTCTCCAATATAAGTTGTCATCAGTGTTTTTAATCTTATTCATTCTGACTGGTGTAAGATGATATCAGAGAGTTGTTTGATTTGCATTTCCCTAATGACTAAGGATGTTGAACAACTCCTTGAATGTGTTTTGGCCACTTGGGATTCCTTTGTACTTCATTATTTAATTGAATTGTTTGGTATTTTGATGTCTAGTTTCTTATGCTCTTTACATATTTTGGAGATCAGCCCTCTGTCAGATGTGAGGTTGATAAAGATCTTTCCTATTCTGTATGCCGCTGTTTTGTCTTTCTTATTCAGCATGTCCTTTGCCTTACAGAAGATTCTCAGTTTCAGAAATTTCCATTTTTAATTATTGCTCTCAGTATCTGTGCTACTGGCATTATATTTACAAGTGTTCTCCTGTGCCAATTAAAGACCGTTTCCCACTTTCTCTTCTATTAAGATCAATGTAACTGGATTTAAAATATTGAAAATATATAATTTTAAAGAGCTTTCCTACTTTTTTTTTTTTTTTGGATTTTTCGAGACAGGGTTTCTCCATAGCTTTTTGGTTCCTGTTCTGGGAACTAGCTCTTATAGACCAGGCTGGCCTCGAACCCACAGCGATCCGCCTGCCTCTGCCTCCCGAGTGCTGTGATTAAAGGCATGCGCCACTACTGCCTGGCCTAGCTTTCCTAGTTTTATTCAGATGGGCACATACCATTTTGGATATTTATGTAGCTTCTCCTGCTACATATGGTTTCCATAGATCATTTGTTACTATATTTATCTCTTTTTTAACTTCTAAGTTATGCTTTTCAATATTAAAGTTTCCCTAAATATATGCCATATATATATATATATATATATATGCATTTTCTTATGATTCTCGGTTGTTAAAAAAAGCCAGCATTGTCTCTGTAATGGAAAAGTAAGTATATAAAGTGAGCATTTCAGTTCTTTGGAATAAGAATTAGTTGCCTTTATTGTGCCTTTGCCTCTTTACAGGTGTTTAAGATTCTTTTAACATCTGTCTTTTTAACTTCTCTCTTGAGTTTGGTCTTCCCCAAATTTATGTCTATTTCTCTTTCAGCTTTAATTTATCACTCTAGAAAACTGTTAATGTTTAGGTGTGCGAAAAGCAGAGAGATTTTGAGGTAAATACCAATCTTTCCAAAGTCTTCAGGATGTGAGCATTAAACATAAGCTCATTTCCTGGTTGAAATTTCCCAAACCCACTCATATCCCAGAAGGGACTGTCACTCAGCTAGGGTACACCTCAGGCTATCCCCACGCCCTTGGAAATAAGACCTTTTAAATGGAGAACTCTATGGAAATAAATGGCTGATTTTTCCCTACCGGCAGATAAAGAAACTCTTCTTTCTCAGAATTTCAGTTTTCAGAAGGTGAGGCTGTTGGAGCTAATGACCACAGTACAGCACCTTCACAGTGTGCATTCTCCTTTCTCTGAGTCTTGATGAACCAGAGCAAACTTCACTGTAAGTAGTCAGAAGAAGTGGATTTGTTACTGACGCAATAACAGCAAGGGTAAACAGAGTGCCAAGATTACTTGTAAGCAGGTCCGCCAAGGCTTGGAAAAACGCCCGGGGCAGATGGTGCCCAGGGATGCTTGCTCTCCTCTCCACCAGACAGAAGGGTCCACAAATGGCTGCTCCTTCCAGCTTTGTAGCCGAGGGTCGCCAGACTAAGTGAGGTGAAGAACTAAAGGGAAGAGATTGAAACTGAAATTGGACTGTTCTAAAAATGTCCGCAGGAATGTTTTAGAAGATTTTCCATTCCACAATGCTCCATATTAGCTTCTACTATTCTTTAAAGTATCTATTTTATGTTTGTTTGTTTTTCAGGACATTGCTCTGAGGGTACCTCCCAGAACTGAGTGAGGTTGGTGGTTTGCCCATTACACCGCAGAGTCCAAGAAACGTCATTTATTTTCTCTCTGCCTATATTTTACCTATCACAGATTGGCAGCGAGTATTCTATTGCTGCAGAAGATGAGAAACCTACCATATTGCCCTCCTCCTGGCATTGGATTTGTTTAACCTATTAGAAGTTATGGCAGGTTTCTTACTATATATGAATAAGCTCATTTGCTTTTGATTTAAAATATTTTATTAAAGCTGTGTGTGATTTTCCTAATCTTACTATTTAGATAATATTCTTAACATATTTTATAAAAACAAACATTTTGATTGTTAACATAGATTTGTTAGCTTAGCTTAATATTGTTTCATATACAAGAACACTGTGGAACCCAAACTGAGTATTTGCCGAGGTGTTTAATGTTTTTATATACTTCCATCCTTCTTTTCCTCATGAAGTCTGAATCTTATTCATGCACCGTTTACTTTCACACAAGGCAGAAGGATGGCTCTCTGTCATGGGGTGAACTGTTCCTGCTGACTCAGTGTTTTCTTTTCTGCAGCTCTCCTTCTAGTCTCTTTGTTCTTTGTTCTTCCTGTAGAGTGCCATCAGTTCTATTGTTGGTATCTTAAGAAACAAATCCTCCCCTTTTAAATATCCTTTGAGTGTATAGAATTTCTTGTTCTGCTGACTGTTTAAAAATATATCTTCAACACAGGATTCTAAGCAGCCTTATTTCTCGTTTCAGGACATTTATGAACTCCTTGTTTATTTTAAATGAAAAGAAATCAGTATTATAATCTTTTTCTTTTATTTTTTAATAATGTACCTATTTTTCTGCCTACTCTAAAATAGTATAGACTGTTTTGATTATGGTGTCCTTTAGTGCTGTTATTGGGGGCTTACTAAAATGCTTTATAGGTGGGATATATCTTAATATATGGGAAATATTCAGTCACCATTTTCTCACACATTTTTCTGTTCTCCCTTGAGTAATTTAAATCAAGGTGTATTAATGCATCTGAAATTATTCCACTGTCAACTGATTATCATTATTTTCATTCTGATTATCATAGTATACTAAATAAAATAGTAGATGTAAGGACATTTCTCTTAAAATGTAATTTTTTCTAATTTAACACTATGTTTACATCATAACATATGTTCTAATTCTCTAATAATTTAGTTTCATTTTTTTTCTTCTGTGATCTTACAGAATATATTTTAATGCATGATTATATATATATATATATTAATATTATATATTTAATATTTACTTTCGAATATTTATTATACTTTGTAACAATTTTTATTGATGTATTTTATTCTGGAATATTATATTCATCAGCTTTTCATGCTGTAATTCTTACTAAAGACCAGATATTTTGGTTTCATGCATCAGCTGCTAATATTTCTATATGTCTTGCTATAAAAACTACACAGAGACTCTTTTCTCAATTCCTCCCTTGCCCTTCCAGCTCATTGCTATTAGAGCTCAGTTAATTCTACACTTAAATATTCCATGCACTGAGGCATGACACTTCTATGTAGGCACATTGTCCCCTTAGCTTTGAGAATTCTAGTCTTTCTTGTGAAAACAAGCAATATTTATAGCCCTTTATGCACATTAGGCTGCACTATTTATACTTTATAATTTTACTTATTAACTAGCTGTAATTAATTTCAACAGTTCCTCAATGGTGGTTTATTTGGAACCTCAGTATGGTTCCTTTATAAATCTGATTTTTTTTCTTCTCAATGAAATTGTACTCCCTCAGGCAACCCCCTCTACTCCCCCTCTTTTTGTTTGCTTCTTATTTTGGTTTGAAACTGGGTTGTGTTGCTTATTATTTATGTCTACCTGTTTTCATTCTTCTAATCTCTCTTCTAATACCTTCTATCTCTCTGTGATTCTCTTTATACATTTAGTATAAATAGCATTGTTTTCTTAGTGATCATTCTTAGACAATGCAGATGATGTCCATGGTAATGATGACTTTCACACTTTTTTCTTTCTATGTTTCAGTTGTAGGGATATTGATGCATCTATCTCTAAACTCACAAATATCACCTTCAGATACATTTCTATGATGGCTCCCTTAATTAAGATATGTGCTTCCCTGCTCCCCTATCCAACCTCGAGTTCTATGAACCACTCAAAAAAATTCTTCCTCTTCAATCTACATTTCTTTTTGTTTTATCAACTGGATTATTTAATATATTATCTATATTTATCTTCGTGTATACACATACATTAGAGTTTCAGCATCTGAATCATAAGTATCAGGTATTTGAAATTCATATGAAGATATGAATCAGTGTTACAGATGCAACCAACATGAAATGTTACTAAAGTCTTTCAATGTATTGTAAGCTATTCCATTTATAAACTATAACTGTTTACAAACTTCAGCATATAATAACATTTATTTTGATGACTAATAGTCACTTGGCTGCAGTATTATATTAAATGTGCTCAGTACAGCTAAGGAAATAAATGTTAAATTTTATTGATTTTGGTTAAATTAAAATAGCTTCTTACAGCTAACTGTTGTGTTAAACAGCTGAATTGTAGAATTTGTCAAAACTAATATTTCAGATTTTGGTAAACAAAAATACATTCAACACAGACTACTCCATCCTCACTGGTATACAAGAAAATGCCCTTATGCCTTTCAGGTAAAGAGTCAGTAATGCTGAAAACACATAGGACTTTCTGAATCACAAACACTCATTTGAACCACCCATATTTGGCAAAAGCTATTTTTCAGATCAATACAAATGAACTGTCACAAATTTTAAACAGTCAACTACTTTAGTTATCTACTTTATCCTTGAAGTATGGCTCTAGGCAATTACAACAATCTGGTATTTATTTGTCATATAATGAAATGAGTACAAATTTAGAAACATACCTTGATATAACTGGAAAAACTTATTTTATATACTGCACTCAACTTAGGTACACTTTTGAACAATATCATAGTCAGGAGAGATCAAAATGAAGAATAGATGTGGGCAATTTGGCATATTGTGTCCTTATTTGTAGTGTTAATTATCATGTTGTCATTTTTCCTCTTGTATGAATTAGAGAGAAAATTCTACACCATGAAGTTTCTGGGAGTGAGACTCTGAATATAGTCCAACTATTTCTTGTTAATTTTTTGTCTCAAAAAGCCCAGAACTCTGACATTACAGCTCAATATAAATATTGGCAGCGCTCAACCTTTGTTTCTATTTTTATATAATATTATACTTAGCACAAAATAATTCACATATAATTTAATTATGTAGTATCACATTTACATGTCATCACATACCAAATTACATTTAATTATCTTCCCTTATTAATCATTTATAGGGAGAAAAGGTAGGGTGTGTGAAGGTTGTGAGATATAAATCAGATATCCATGAACTGAGTCATTTATCAATCTGCAGATTTGCCCCATTCCCTCCCTGCTGTGTCCCAGCATTATTTCAACTAGATGAGATGGCGAACAAACTCCTAGTAATTTAGCCAGCTGATAATAGATGCATAGCATTTTAGCACTACAGCAGGGAGCCTGGGTATTGCCTTTCAGTTCGTTGTATTGTTGCACAATATCACACCAATTAACACGTAAATGATAGAGCTTTGGTTTCTAGGTAAAAACTGGGAATTCTTCTCTGACGTCTCCGTATTAGATCCTGTGTAGTTAGGATATTTAATCAGCTGAAAGCCCAGGGCAGGCTCTTGCAGGGCTGCTATTACTTATAATTGAATGTAACACTGCTTCTCTGCAAACCTTGCTGGCATCATTTGTGTGAGTTTTAATGGTCTCTGGTATACTCCTAGCTTCTTGCTCATCAGGCTCTCCTGCTACAGTGTGGGGAACTATTTTTCTAAATATAAATTTAGTTGAAATAGAATTACTTGATTTTTCCCTCCTCCTGGCCTTCTTTCCAGTCACTCCTAGCTACTGTCATTGAATGCTTCCCATGCCCTCCTATTGTTAAATTGATAACCTCTTTGTCTTTGTTGTTATATGCAAGTATATATGTGTCACCACAAATACATGCTATAGATAATATGCATGTGCTAAAAATACATGTTTGCACATATATCATATATATATATATACATACATACATATATGCCATGCATATAATCTGCTACACCCATTTTGTTCTTGGTATGTTTATACTGACAAAAAGGTGTCAAATAAGTGGACTCATACCAAGGCAAGATAATTGTCCTTCTCCAATAGGTCATTAGTTGCCTGTAATTCCTTGTCTTGAAGTGGAACCCAGTGGAAATCTCCCGGTTTCATGTTAACATGTCCATGAATGTTGCCATTTTGGGGTTTATTTATGCAACCACTTATAAGAAAATTTGGTTTGCCAGAGACTTCCTGATTTTTCTGGCACTTGCTATCTTTCCACACCTCTTTTTGATATTTCCAGATCATCAAAGTCTTGTAGATTCACTGGGGCTGGGCTCTCTACAATATGAGAATCACGGCATTGTGTGTTCAGTTTTGTTCTACAATTTTCTCCTTTTTCTGGCTCAAAGAAAGAGGCTTCTTTGATGGAGTGTATTAGTTAAACTTATCTGTGGGTAGAAAGGTAAGATTTATTATGTATGGCATTATGCTTTTTCTAGCAGAGTGGTGGCAGTAGACACTTTTCTAAGGTCCATGACTTTGTTAGCCCCAGGAAGTTGGCTAGATTTCCAGTGCCGGGCATGGTTTCTCTTTTCTTGAGTGACTTTTAAGTCGAATTAGAAACCTGTTGGCTGAAGTTGAAATGTGATTGCCACTTATTTTGCACCTTTATTAGTACCTTGCCATAATAGTAATTATCATGGTTGATATGTGTTCTATCTAGGTGGGACTGTTGAACTGCTTAGCTGGCTTTGAGACTGGTATACTATTTGCATACCATAAATGCTAAGCCACAAGAAAGAAGCTTTCATATCTGATCTATCTATAATCATCTGAGACCTGGGTCCTATGAGTATGTTGTCATTAGCAATAGGGACCCAATCTCAACCCATGAGAGGCAACTAACACCTACATCTATACTGTGTATTGTTTCAGAAGTCAATTGGACTACCCTAACAACCATTCAAAAGGAAATTTCTTATGTCTAGTACTGTTTATTTTAATTTTTTTTATCTTTCCATCAATAGCTCTGGTGGGAGCACTGTCAACTCAACCAACTTAACCTCAACACACACACACACACACACACACACACACACACACACACACACACACACACATATTATATACACTTATGGTTATTATAAATAATTTTAGGTAAGTATAAAATAATATGATTCCTTGAAGCTTTATAAAACAACTTTAATATGACATGTTCCACATCCAATCCTTGTTCCTCCTTCTGTGTTAACCTGCCTTCCCTCTCTTTAGTTAGAACTCCCTCTCTAATTCCTATTTGCTGCTTCATATCACCTGTATCCTACTGGTCTAGTCCAAGACCCTTGCAACATTGGTTCCTATATACTTCCCTGGTTTCTTTGCTTACTACTATGCTGTTTACATACATGTGAAGTTTTGGAGCTATGCAGTACAGATGGTGAAGAAATTGTGGCATTTGTCTTTTGGGGTTTGGGTTACCTCATGCAATAAAATTTTATAGGTTCATCCCTTTTCTTGAAATTTTTATGATTTCATCTTTTCCTTGCAGCTAAAAGCTATTCCAATAGGTGCATCATTTGTATTATACATTCATTTTTGGAATGGCATTTGCATTGCTTCCCTTTCTTATCTATTGTGAATATGGAAGCAGTGAACATTAGTGAACAAGTATATGTGAAGTAAAATGTGGAATAGCATTTTAAAGGTTTTTTTTTTTCGTTAGTTTGGTTTGGCTTGGTTTTATTTTTCTGAATTCAATAAGTAGTAGCAGAAATAATATTGAAACCTAAAAACCAGTAATTTTCAGAAGTAAACATCCTCCAACTTGTGCTGGTTTTCAATTGAGATCAAGAACAATAAAGCAAATATCTATTTTGAAACTAAAGACACTCCAGATACATACAGAAATGTACACACTGAAAATAATAGTGTTTCCTAAATTATTGTATGAATCTTGATTTGAGGGCTCATATGTCTTATCCTCGGTCGTCCTTTCAACGGGATGTGTCGGCATCGTTATAAGGGTATTTATGTATCGGCAATGTTGTGACTATATAGTGTTATGGGAAACAGTTCTATATCAGTGCTCTTTAAACATCCACTAGCTTTTTAGTCATAAAATCTTCGTGATACTATCAAAATGACATTTTTATTAAAAATTTGAGTAAAATTCACAACTTTAATAAGTGTCACTTTTTCTCCCTTTTCCAGGAACTTTTTCCTCTGATATTCTTTTATGAATTGTCTGTGAATACTTGTAAAGTATTAGCTTATTTTTTAGTAGTATATGTGGTGATATAAATTTCTATTAGAAAGTATAAAAGCTGGGAAAGAAGCTATATTTGATAAAAATTTACTTGTCTGGAATTTAAGAGATATGGGGTTGAAAATCATGCCTGCTACAATTAGTAGAATTAACATTATACAATTCTCAAGGGTCGAGAGTAGATGAACTAATAACTGAAGGACTTATAATTTTAGAGAGAATTAATTGCAAAGTAGTTTACTTTCATAAAGCATTAAGAATAATGTGATACAAATATGAGCTTTTCAATTTGTTTAAGTGATTAAATATATTTCCCTTTGAATTAATATGAAATTATATCTCATCTTAAATGATGATAATTATAAGTAGTATTTTATTTTACCTTCATCATGGATTGTGAACTAACCACAAACTAACATGCTAGTGGATTCTTAGAATGTTTAAACCTAATTTACAATCATGTATATGTTTGTCAAACATACTTTGCATTATCAGTTTTTATTTGGAAATATTATTTGTTATTATTCACATATTAATTAATTACAATTATTTTTATTTAATTATTAAATTTCATAGTTAGTCCTTTACAAACTGTTTCCATGTATTGATAAAAATTAAAGTTCTCCATTGATTTTATATGAATTTATAATAAAATCTAATTATGCCTTTAAGTTATCATTGATTTTATCATATTTTTAAAATTAATTACTCTGATAGAAATAGAGATTAGATGCCAATTCTTTAAATAAGTATAATGCAAAGAAAATAATTTTTAATTAATCACCTCTGCCTTTTGACAGCAGTTCAAGTATAGAGCAGAAGGTGATAGGATTTTGTCTCATAAGGGATATGCAATAAAATTTTGAGACATACCTGATTATTATTGATTTACTTGGTAACTCCTGATAGGAGCGATGTTATTGACTCTTACACAGTGCCTTAAATAGTGTTGTACTGAATAAATGACTACAGGACAGAGGCAATAAACATGGAGAAGTCGAGAGAATAGGAACTGGGTTAGGATATTATCATTCTAGGAATCGTAAAAAGTGGCTGGAAAGGAAGAACTAACTGATTCACTTCAATGAGCCTAGAATTTTAGTTACGAAGCTTCTGTGAAACACTGACATGGGAAGATGTGATGATTGTCAGATGACTCTGATAGAACAGAAAGACTAGGGAAGACACCCCTCACTTCCTGACCCCACCACTGCCTGTTGTTATCCAAAAGAAAAGAAGCTAGGTCTGACAGTTCATGTCTTCTGGATTCCCAAACTGAGAATTATAAACTTGTAGGTTTATTATTGAATTTGAGGTAGAGACAACACAAACAAGAGAGATTTAACTTTATTTTGGACTTTTAACATGTTATCTGAATAATCTTGGAGGGGGTCTTACAAAGAGGAAATTTGGATAATTAACGTCTTTTCCTCTTATGGCCAAGAGATTTTTTTCAATTGACAATTTTAGAATAAGGCATACGAGGAATGTTAAACTACATACTGTTTTCTTCCTTTTCAAAGAAAAAAATAATAGTTTCCAAAGAAAATCCCACAATTTACATACTAAATACGTTACAGCCTATTCACAATATTGTTGAACACTTATTTGTCACCTAAATTACTACAGATAATGGTTTGTCGCAATTAAACCTGTGTGCAAGCATAAATTTTGATGAGCTTGCAAAGTGTTATTACCTTATAATCTAGTAATATTAGAAATTATCATTGCTTATAGAGAGCTTGTTTCATCGTTCCTTTCTCTGCTCTTCAAATGGGACCCCTAACTGAGGATTAAATTAAAATAGGTCTTTTCATACATGTCCCCCACTGGAATGCAAATTGTAATTCTAAGATAGCAGACTCTCATGCCCTTCCTTTGCTATTTTTCTATTAAAGATTCTAATTTTAGTGAAAACAATTAGTGTGTTTGTGCTATATTAAAAGAAGCTTGACCAGAGTGAGAGAAGATTTTTTTTTTATTTATTAAAGATTTCCGTCTCTTCCCCGCCACCGCCTCCCATTTCCCTCCCCCTCCCCCAATCAAGTCCCCTTCCCTTCTCAGCCCGAAGAGCAATCAGGGTTCCCTGCCCTGTGGGAAGTCCAAGGAACCCCCACCTCCATCCAGGTCTAGTAA
>NC_022031.1:26336762-26344153 GCF_000317375.1 Microtus ochrogaster
TTTGCATGCAAAATTCAAGAAGTCCTTGTTTTTTACTGCTGAGTAGTACTCTAATATGTATATATTCCATACTTTCTTCATCCATTCTTCCGTTGAAGGGCATCTAGGTTTTAAATCACTAAGAACATATGATTTCTACAGGCTGACTGAATAGATGCCTTGGCTCAGACACAATAAGTTTTGCCTCATAACCTCTTGTCCCACTACCTCCACAAAAAGTTTTTATGAGCAACTTGCATCCTGGATTATAAATTAACATGTAGAATATGAAAGATAAGAGTAATTTCATATTTTGATTTATTCACATTGCCTTTGTTTCACTTCAACCAAGATGTCTTGTAGCCTGGAAGGTAGGATGATAAGCTTCCTTAAATCTGTCATTAAAAGGAAAACATCCCCTGGAACATGTTTCATAGCAACATTCCTGGACCCTATTATGACATGTTTGGTTGGTATTCCTGGGAGGTCTGCTTTTTCTTGATGGAAAATGAAAGAGTTGTGGATTTGGTGGAAATGGAAAGTATGTGCTGGGAATTGAGAGGAGCAGAAGGAGGGGAAGTTGGGGTAGGGATGTAATACATGAAAGAAGAAGAAAGACAATAACAAAACTACGGGGTCAGAATTTCTGTCAAAGAGAGCAAGGTAGCCCTTTAGATTATCCTCCCATTTTCCTTCCCCTACCCCGACTCCTCTCCTCCTCCTTCTCCAGTCCAAAGAGCAGTCAGGGTTCCCTGCCCTGTGGGAAGTCCAAGGTCCTCCCCACTCCATCCAGGTCTAGGAAGGTGAGCATACAAACAGACTAGGCTCCCACAAAGCCAGTACATGAAGTAGGATCAAAACCCAGTGCCATTGTCCTTGGCTTCTCATCAGCCCTCATTGTCCGCCATGTTCAGAGAGTCCGGTTTTATCCCACGCTTTTTCAGTCCCAGTCCAGCTGGCCTTGGTGAGCTCCCAATGGATCAGCCCCACTGTCTCAGTGGGTGGGTGCGCCCCTCGCGGTCCTGACATCATTGCTCATGTTCTCTCTCCTTCTGATCCTCATTTGGAGAGCTTGGGGGAATGAAATGATTGGGATAAAGGAAGGGTGAATATGGGAGCAGGAAAGTATATATCTTAATTAAGGGAAACATTTTAGGGTTGGCAAGAGACTTGACTCTAGAGGGGCTCCCAGGTGTACAAAGAGATGTCCCCAATTAGTTCCTTGGGCAACTGAGGAGAGAGAACTTGAAATGGCCCTATCCTATAGCCATACTGATGAATATCTTATATATCACCATAGAACCTTCATCTGGCGATGGATGGAGATAGAGACAGAGACCCACATTGGAGCACCGTACTGAGCTCCCAAGGTCCAAATGTGGATGACTTTTTGAATTGTCATCAGAGGGCCTTTATCCACTAACTCATGGAAACAGTGACCCATTACCTCAAGCTTGTAGAATCCTGCTGAAGAGAGGGGGAAAAATTGTAGAAAACTGAGAAGCTAAGGACATGGCCAAAATAATCAATAGACACCATTAACCAGATGGTTTTAATCCAAAATTTTATCAGAACTTCCAAGAAGAGCTGATAACTATACTCCTTAATTTGTTTCACATCATAGAATCAGAAGAGTCATTGCCAAATTCTTTTTATGAAGCTACAGTCTCCCTGATTCCAAAACCACACAAAGACCCAACCAAGAAAGAGAATTACAGACTAATCTCACTCATGAACATTGATGCAAAAATTCTCAATAAAATTCTGGCAAACAGAATCCAACAACACATTAAAAAATTATCCATTACAATCAAGTAGGCTTCATCCCAGAAATGCAGGGCTGGTTCAACATATGAAAATCTACCAATTTAATCCATCATATAAATAAACTGAAAGAAAGAAATCATATGATCATTTCATTAGATGCAGAAAAAGCATTTGCCATAATTCAACATCCCTTTAGGCATATTTCTGGCTAACTCTTATGTCTTGAATTACCTAATATCTATTAAGCTGCATATTATCATGGGGTATGGCCCAGAAGTAAGTTAAGATTTCAGTGACATTTTTCTCTTTCGACAGTTACAAGGCATCTCTCAAACTCTACCTACTCTCTGCATGTATCTCTATTTGTATTTCCCACCTGACTTTACTCTGCTAAGCCATTGGGCCAGTTTTATTCATCAACAAATAAAAGCAACAAATATACAGAAGGACATCCCACATCAACTTCCCTTTTTTGTCTAAATAAAAAGGAAGTTTTTAACTCTAACATAGAAAAACTACATATAAAAAACAGTCATAAAACAAGAATTACACTTACAATATTTAGTGTATTTTTATCTCAAAAGTTTCATATCAAATTTATCTTTTATCATAACTAAGGAAAAATTTAACTATAATTATCTATCTATCTTCAAATTTTAAAGATCCCAAAAGAATTAATATGACCTAAGTAAACAGAAAATGCATTGTAAGCCACTTCCAAAACTCTAGAATTGACAGAGACATCTCACTGCCAGATAGTCACCCAAAGTTCTTCTGTAATGTTCGTGCATCCATCTTTGCCCTTCAGGCCCGTAGTATCAGGAAGAATTTTCCATAAAACAGAAACTTTGTTCTGCTTGTACTGGTAAAGTTTGGCACCTGCTTTCTTCTGTTTTCTGTAGAATATCTGACAGGTTTTTTTTTTTCTGTGAATCAGGAAGTCTGAAGGACCTTTCCATCTTTTGGAAAGTTCATCAGTCACTTTTCTGTGTGTCCTGTATGTCTGGTTTATACAGCATACCATTAAGCAGTCCAGGTAAAAGAAGTTTCTTGCCCAAATTGGAAGCCTTGTGACATTCAAGGCAAATTTCATAATGAGCTTCTTCAATGCCCATCAATCTCTCAGAAGTAGCTGGTGCTGCCAGAAGCAGACGTGTTTCACTGTCAAGAAAATTCTAAGTTCTTAAATCCTTTAAAATGTCATATTATGTAGGTCTTTGGAGTGCTGAAAATTATGTATCTAACAAATATATCTTTGTATATCTAGAAAACATAACTAACATAATTAAAAGCTTGATTATTACAGAAGACAATTAATCAGTATTTTTAACTATACATTATATTTTAAGTGAGCTGCACAAACATAGTACCTTAAAAAAGAGGAAATATACATAGTGTAGCAAATCAACCTTAAATTTGTATGAATAGACCAAAATCCATACCAATGAGAAGTATTCATCTCTATATTATATTCCATTTATTTCCATTAATCATTTAAAATCAAACATTTTAAGATAAAAACAGACATCCACAAGCAATTATTTTGGGAATTTGGAGGTTGTTTTCTCCTAATTGATTCCTAATATTTATTGGGTGAAATATTTTAGGGTTCACAGAGACCTTTCAGGGGGACTTGTTCTATCAAACCATATTAGCCTGGAAGGAATACATAGGTTCTTATCTTCTGTGGAAACAAAAGCACAACCTCTTTTCCAGAGCAACATACCCTTTACCCAAACTTTTAAGTCCAGTTTCATTTATGTTGGTTTGATTTATTAGCACCCAGAATCAAATTTCACTCTGCAATCATAAAATTTAAAGAATACATGCCAATATACAGAATCCAGACTCTCTCTGTGTATTCCATCTTTCTGTGGCTTAATTTTATTTTACTTAATTATTCTACAAATGTCTGTATTTTTTACAATACTTTTATTTTCTCATTTTACTTATTTTATAACTGTCTATACTTTTTCCTCTCTCTCCCATGCCTATACACATTTTTAAAGACACTCTGTCTCATTTGTAGGTCTTTTTCATCTGAATCTTTCTTTATTGCATATTTGTAATCATTTTTTGACTAGGAGTACCTTTTTATTTTTAATGAATGCTAAGCAGGCATGACTAGGAAGAACTTTGCATCCCTGCCTGTTTGTTCTGCCCTGTACAACATGGCAGAAGCATAGGTGGCCACGTTCACTACCCTAGCTACAAGTATGCAGGAGGTCTATGTTGCCATTAAGCAACCAGTAGCATGCTGCTCACAAACCACATTTAAGTGCAGGACATTATTAAAGAGCCAGAGTTCATGCTATCTGCATGAACCAGGAGGCTGACAAATTTTTTAAAGAATAAGATGTACAGTTTTTGCTGCTAATGCTGATTAGGAATCCTTCTCTTAGATGAGCTGCACCTCTGATCACTGCCAGAAAACAGAGCCTATCACAAAAAAAAAGTTGCAGCAATTAAAAAAAAAACTTTGCTTAACCCTGTTTTTTTGTATCTAGAATTTCTTCCCAAGTTCTTTCCAATTTTGTGTGAATGACAGTTCAGCCAATGACTTAGGCATATTTCTATTCACCTCTTACATCTTAAATTATTACATTGCTATTACTCTGTGTACTATCATGAGGTTGTAGCCTACCAGTAAGGAAATGTTCGAGTGGTTATCTTTCTCCTTTGGCAGTTACAAGGCATCTCTCAGACTCAGACCACTATCTCTGCCTCTCTTTCTCTCACATGCCTGTCTCTCTCTGTCTCTCTCAATATATATAATCTTTTTTATTGAAAAAATTTCTGCCTCCTCCCCGCCTCCTATTTCCCTCCCCCTCCTCCCACTCCTCTCTTCCTCCCCCTACTCTTTTCCCCCTCCCTCTCCAGTCCAAAGAGCAGTCAGGGTTCCCTGCCCTGTGGAAAGTCCGAAGTCCTCCCTGCTCCATCCATGTCTAGGAAGGTGATCATCCAAACTGGCTAGGCTCCCACAAAGCCAGTTCATGCAGTAGGATCAAAACCCCGTGCCATTGTCCTTGGCTTCTCATCAGCCCTCATTGTCCGCTATTATGCCTTTACTCATAAAGACATGTCTACTAAGCTATTGGCCTAAAGAGCTTTATTCATCATTCAATAAAAGCAACACATATATAGGACATCTTATATCATTTATAACCTGTATTATACTATTTAATCATTAGAATATATTTCATTTTGAAAAATAATTGCTTTTAATAATAACCTTAATATATTTTATTATTCAACCATATATCCTATGAATTCTTAAATAATATTAATTAAAAAAAGACAAAACAAAAAAAAGCCCCAAGTTTTATCTTCAAATAGATGTAAGGACTTTAAAGAACTCATTCACACACACACACACACTCATTGCCTGCTGGGGACCAAATTTGTGTCCCCAGGCCTATTCCTGAAGTTAAGTATCTAGTAAAACTGTGCAGAGATGGGGGTGAATGTAGGATCCTGAAGTCTTGCTAATTCTTCTCACAGAGCTCACCTTCCCCTGTTTCATTGTGCTCTGTGGAGATTTTTAAAGATTTTCTGCCTCTGTGTCTCTCTTTGACAGCAGCAGAATCTCTTCTTCATTTTTCACTTATAAAGATATAAAACAATTTCTAAGATAATTGTATCATTGGTATCATGTTGAATAAAGAGACTATTAAGAAGATAGCAGTGTAATAAAAAGAGAGATAGAGATAAAAAGACTTGGTCATCAGTATTCACAGAGAATTTCATGTCTATTCCAATGATGAGATTGCTACACTTTCTCGAAGAAGAAAGTTTATTGTAAACTGTTTTCCTCTTTTTAGTCTAGTTTTGTGAGTATAAACTTATTGTATGTATTAGTTATACTGCTTCCATACATATTGAAATTATTTTTCATAGCATCACTTAATTACCTCAATCATATTTGATCTAAACAATGGATTTTATCCTCTAATTTTGACAACTTTTAAAATCTTTTAAATTATAACATGATTGCATTATTTGACCTCCTCTTTTCTTCCCTCAACCTGTCCCATGCAACACCCCTTTCTTTCATCATGTTCATGACTTCTTCTTTAATTGTTCTTATATATATATGTACATACATATTTTTATAATAAGCTGAATTTTAAATATTTCATTTACACACCCTTAAATTTACACACTATTAAATTAATGATAACAAAATGAAACATGTTCAATTGTTCTCAGTAAGGCTGCTACTTGGTGCAATTTGCTCTTTTTGATTTGTGTACTTTCCATTTATTTTTCTTCAATATTTAGTGTTGATTATGGTTCATATACTATTGCATTAGAGGTTTGAATATATAGCTACTGAAGAGATTATAATATATTTTGCTTTTCTTTTTATATTTATTTATTTGTGTTTATGTATTATTGTATGAGTGAATGCCTATATGATGTCATGAATATGAGGCTTGCTGGGAAATGGTTTTCTCCTTCCACCTTGTGTGTTTATATATGGTTACTTGGGCTTGTTTCAAGAGCTGTATCAGCTGAGCTATCTTTTCATCCTTTTATATACATGTACTAACATTCACAATGTATAGCAAATAAAGTAAAATAATATGAAGGTGTGGCTAATAAGGTTAACATTGCTATCTGGGTGAATTTGTATTAGAAGTAATCTTAAAAAATGAAAATAGGAGCAGGTTTATTTTCCTATTAACAGAGGGTCAACTTCAAATTTTGCAAATAAAAGAAATTATTAAATTTGTTAAATATACAATACAGGATAGACAGTTTCCACTTGAGGATACTATAAAATTGATATAAAGAAGTTCAATTATTGAATAATAGCTGTGACTGTTAAAGTTTGTTTAGAAAAAATATTACTTTGCAACATCCCTGTCACGAGTCAGAGTCTTCCTTGAGATGTTATTCACCTTAGAATTGTTTTGTGGGTTCCCAGAAGACTTTGCTTTGGTCAGTCTTGTGGAGTCCAGGACTTTCCTAATGAGGCAAAATTCCCAATAGTGGGACTTGGCAATAAACCCAGCCACAAAACCTTCCACCTACAATTTGTCCTGCCTTCAAGACATTATTGGGTAATAGCTTAGAACTTGTGGGAGTTTCCAACTAAAGACTGTCCTAACTTGAGGCCCTTGTCAAAAAATAAGACCATGCCTAACACTGCATGGATGGGCTGAAGGGATAGAATAGAACCAAATTGGAATCATCTTAAGCCATTTGTAATCCAAAAGGAATCTTAAAGTAGTGTTATCAGCATAATGACATTATATCAACCAGGTAGAATCATTGGTGTGGGGCCAAATCTTCTTCCTGAAAACTTCAAAAATTACTGTTTATTTATTGTTCATTGTGGAAAACATAAACATTATTCATATAGACATATATTCAACAAAATGTTCTATAGAGACAAAAAATAGATATGGGGAAAAGCAAAACTTTTCATAATTTTTTTTCTTTCTTCTGTCCCATAAGAGCTGGCTCCTGATATGAGACAGAAACTGAATTTTTCTTTCAACAACATGCTTGGATTTAGAGAAGGATAGTCAGTGTCCAATTACAAAGCCAGCTTTGATTTTTGAGTGACTCATGGTTCTCATACTGAGAAGTAAATATGTATGTATGTATGTATATATATATATATATATATATATATA
>NC_022031.1:26345528-26346717 GCF_000317375.1 Microtus ochrogaster
GCAATGAAAATACAGGAACTGTGCAACAAATATTTCCTTCTTGAATTAAAGTTTGAACTTGTAAATATAAGAACAAGGTTATACTGTGTGGAAGAGTAGAAAATATGCTTTACAATGTGATTGATGTATGAAATAAATGAATTAATTTTTTTTTTTTTAAAAAAAGATACCAGCCCACTTTGGGTATGGTCTCATGTACTATAAATGCAGATTGAAAAAAATGGGTGTGGGTTTCTTGACTGTTGAATTTGGTTTCAGTTCCCAGCACATGCAGAGGACTGAAGATTACTACTCTTTCTGTGAGTTTATCCCCAGATAAATAAAACTTTGCTTTATTCCATTCTGGGCTCTTTTGTTTGCCAACAAAGTACTATTTTGAATTAGATTTGGAGAGAGTGGACAGCTTTGTCTTGTTCCTGATTTTAGTGGAATCATTTTGAGTTTCTCTTTATTTAATTTAATGTTCATATCCCAAATCTTTTAAAGTTTGTAGTAACCCGAAAGAAAGTGTTGTATTCCCCACAGCTTTGCTATGAACAGAGCTAAAAGCCTCTGGACGGTCACGCTATGAGATGCCTGTCAAGAGACTTCAGAAATCCACTTATAGTTCTACAGAATCTCCCTCTTCTTACTATTATTTATACAGTCTGTAAGTCAACAAGGATATACCATTAGATTCTCAGAATAAATTCTATTTATCCTCTATTTTTCATTTAACAAAATATAGTTTTTAGCAAAGGCTATAAAATTATTTTCTTTATTTTAAAGTTTAGTTTTATTTATATTTATATTCAAATGATAAATTTTTATGAAATGTATTTGTACATAATATACCAAATGAATAAAAATATAAAAATTGAATTTTCTTAATATTGTTTACTGAATAGATTATACTTGTTCTTACTGATACTTTCAATGGATTATAGAACAGTTTATGGAGTATAATTTTTACTTTTGCAGAAAGTAGGAAACGCTGTAAAATATGTATGATATATATTGTATTTATATGTGTAATTGTGTTTATAAGCACAGCACATAAATTTAAGTTGGTACATGTCATAGTAATATTTTCATATTTATATAAATGCATATATATATATATATATATATATATATATATATATATGCAGGACAGTTTCATCATTTCCATTTCCTTGGCCTTTGGGAGAGGAGGCAGAGAGTTTGTAAG
>NC_022031.1:26347702-26350384 GCF_000317375.1 Microtus ochrogaster
TATAAGGAGGACCTATTAGGACTAGGCACGGATAAATGGTTATTGGAATGTTATATGAAAATTTTTACTCTATTAAAAATGGACAACCACAAGAAGACCATATGTGTACAATGATAAATTATATATATTCTATTTATTATCTGTAGAACAAAATACTAGTTTTAATACCTAGTTTTTAAAATGGCTGTTTTACTATTCAGAAGTTTTATAATTTATTTCCTTATATTTTACATAGCATATTTTCCTACCTTTGGTTTGCATTTTTCTTCCAAGAAAATTTCAACTTAATTTTTATTGTAAAATAAATAGGCAGATATAATATGATAATATCATTATTAATACTGATTTTGTAACATGCTTTGTCACATATTTAAGGGCAAAACAACCTATTGAAACATCTTATTAAATGTGTACTCTGTTATTTCATCTAAAAACAATATCCAAATTTATAACAATCAAATTGCTTTCATGCCACAACGCTGATCAGAGTTTACAGACAACTATCCAACAGCAGGTGGGTACTTTACTTGCTGTCATCTATGATGAATGCATAATGACTTTCAAAAGGTTTCTGAAGGTCTGTGAGATGCCAGTAATATCTCATAGCAATGCAATAGATATTGATGAAGCATGGGAAGATAAATACTTCCCCCTCGGTAATAGAATCGCCAATTTTTCGTCATCTTTGTATTGGCAACCATTTAACAACAACTACGACAGCTGGTCAGTGAAAGAATAGTATCAAGACCATTGAAGGATGCAGAGACGTGATGCTATTTGGCAAGTTGCCTATATAGTTGAGATAAAATAAACCCAGCAACTGGATGCTCTAGCAGCTGTCTACACAAAAGATATTGTTCACATATTTAGCAGCTGATAATTGAACAATCTAGTAACCATTGATGAAAGGAAAGTGGTTAGAAACCAAATGGGATAGCAAATATTTGAAGACATTGATAGTTGAGTTTGGGATATCAACTTATAGAGATAAGCCCAAAAGTTTTTGATTATCACCTCAAGCCTTGGATGAATACTTTCTCAGTTCATTCTCTCTAGGTCCCTCTGTCCCCACTGCACAATCCACTTCTTTTCCATTTCTGTTCAGAAAAGGGCAGGTCTCCCATGGATATCAATAAAACATGTCATATCAGGCAGGTTACAGGAAAAATAAGCATCTCCCCTACACCAAGGCTGGGTAAGGCAACTCAGTATGAGAAGTAGGGTACAAAAAGCCAGTAAAAGAGTCAGAGACAGATTCTGTTCCCACTTTTGGGAGTCCCACAAGAGGACCAAGCTACACAACCATAACATATATGTAGAGTGTCTAGGTCAATCCTTTGCAGGTTCTCTCATTGTTAGTTCCGTCTCTGTGAGCCCCTATGAGCACAGCTTAGATGATTTTGTGTGTTTTATTCTGGTGTCCTTGACCCCTCTGACTTCTACAGTCCTTTCTTCCCCTCTTCTGCCTGATTCCTTGAGCTCCACCTTATGTTTGGCTCTGGACCCACAACTGTGTCTATCAGTTGCTGGATAAAGGCTCTCTGATGACAACTGGACTAGGCAACAACCTGTCAGTATAGCAGACAATCGTTTTGCACCATTACATTAACATTATTTTCTCCAGTCATGCTTGGTTCTACCTTAGGTCTCTGGGTCAGTTAGCTGTGGGTCTTGGTTCTTCCTGCTGTGTCATGAGTGGCCTTACTCTCCTGCAGTAAATTTTAGGCTAGACAAGTCATTAACACCTATATAACTGATGACTCTTTTGTAGCAAAATGCAAAATATCTATCATATAATGACCTTTCATATTTTATAAGAAAACAAGGAAAGTATACTATTAATGCTTGCTATACCATAAACAGATAGCTTAGATCTACTACATCCCATTTATTCTTTTCCTTTCAAGTTCTTGGCCTTACCCTATAGGCTACAGTACCGATAAAGAGCAAAGCTGGTAAAATTCTTCAAAAGCTATTAAGATACTTTGCCTCCATTGCCAACTTTATACAATGGGATTCATTCCTGGGTTAATAAATCACACCACTATTGGTGTCTTAGAGGGTGTTTCCAGAAAGGATGATATCAAGAGTATTATGATGTAATGAATAGACAAGACTCCTGATGAAACCGTAATATGATATCATTATTGATAGGTGATGAAATGAATCAGGTAGAGCCTATCTGGAGTTAGGTGATCATTGAGAGAATGCACTTGTGGCCTGTATCTTGACCTAGTCAGATCCTGTATCAACTCTCTTTACTTCCTATCTGCCATGTGATGAACAAGCATCATTCTCTGCCCTATACTTTGTCACCTTGATTTTATGCCTATTTATTGACTGAGAATTTGTGTACCCAAGTAAATTGGCAGAAATTCCTGAAACCATGAGCCAAAATGATAAATTCTTCCTTTTAAATTGCTCATATCAGATATTGCACAGAGAGAAAGAAAAGTAATCAATATATGTGCACTTATAACTTATTGACGGTACTGTAGAAACACATTGATTACTAGAAATGCATTTTACTGAATAAGAGGTCATGCATTGGTCTTTTAATAAATAAATGCATAAAATTAAGTGTCAGTCATACTTTAATCATAGTCTTCCAAAGTTGTTCGGCACCATTCAGCTGTTGTAGAAAACTTATATCTTTTAAAAAATTATTTGTTTTTGGAGATA
>NC_022031.1:26350949-26356143 GCF_000317375.1 Microtus ochrogaster
TAAGAATAGGTATAATCTGTCATGTGAGTGGTAGAAACTTTATCCAGTCATCTGGAAAAACATCTAGTATTCTTTTTTTTGGGGGGGGGAGGGATTCAAGCCACGGTTTCTCTATGTTGATTTGGAGCCTGTCCTGCAACTAGCTCTTGTAGACCAGGCTGGCCTCAAACTCACAGAGATCCACCTGCCTCTGCCTCCCAAGTGTTGAGATTAAAGGCATGAGCCTCCACCACCTGGCAAGAACAGCAAGTATTCTTAACCACTGGGCCCATAACTTGATTAAACATGACCTCTAGCATGCAAGCCCTACTACCAAACAGCCTGTTCAATATCTAGGCAAGCATTCTTAATAAGAATCCACGTCCTTACATGGCAATACTGACTCCTCCTTTTTTGTTTTCTTTGTGTTAGCTTAAGCCTCTTTCACCATTGGATGTTGCTGTAAAACTCTAAGAGATCATTTGGACTCCTTTCATTTTACCTCATCTACATTTAATGTCTTGCCTTCTCCCTTTATATTTCACATATGTTATTCCTGGACCTCTATTGTGCAATCTCACTTTCTTTGAGATGAAATATCTTTAGTGATCCCCTGCATACGGTAAATGAGCCCTTCAGGTTTGGATTTCACTTTCTTTCAAATATCATCCAAATTATCTAATTGAAGTCTTTGCTGCATTATCACATTACTATTTTTGAAAAAAACCCAAAGAATACTGTATTTTGGTTTCATATTTTTCCTTTTTCTCAGTGGTATAGAAATGACCAAAACAAACTGCAAATTGTAAAAGGTTTTGAAATGGATTTTCTACTATATTTGTAAAAATGGAGAGCTGTGGGGCTGGAGAGATGGATCAGTGGTTAAGAGCATTGCCTGCTCTTCCAAAGGTCCTGAGTTCAATTCCTGGCAACCACATGGTGGCTCACAACCATCTGTAAAGAGGTCTGGTGCCCTCTTCCAGCCTGCAGGCATACACACAGACAGAATATTGTATACATGATAAATAAATAAAATAAAATAAAAATGGAGAACTGTTGTATTAAATTAAATTTGTTTCTAAAATTCTTAAACACCTTACTTTAAAACCAATCATTCATATTTTATATATTACAAATATGCTTTTATGATTTGAAAATATATATTGCTTTACCTTGTCAATATAAAGCAACATTAACTTTTAAAACTAGCAAGGCTGCTTCCTTTCATTCAGAATCGATGGTAGAAAAGAAAAGTCACAATAAGTGAAATAGAAAGCTTTCCTGGTTGCAATTATCGAAATGTGCGTGTTATTCTCTCAGCTTCTAATTCTTTAGAGTAGTGTAGGGAAAGGAAGACCTTTGCCAATGTTGAACTGGGAGTACACGAAGTCAAACAAGAAAGAAACTAGTCAGGAACTCATGAGATGTTATATATCTATGAATTCCAATAAGGGAAGGAGGCTTAAACTAACCAAAAGAAAACAAAAAAGGAGTAGTCAATATTGCCATGTAAGGACGTGGATTCCTTCTAAGAGTGCATGCAGAGATACTGAATGGGCAGTTTGATAGTAGGGTTTGCATGTTAGAGCTCATGTTTAATCTAGTTATAGGCCCAGTGGCTAAGAATACTTGCTGTTCTTACAGATGACTGGATACAGTTTCCATAATAGCAAAGCAAGACCTGATAAATAAAATCATCTTGGAAGGTATCATATTCATCTCTTACAATAGTTAGTAAAAGTGGGTTTGGAGCACAGATATTCACGTTTTGGCACATACAAGAAAAATGGTAGATAAGCAATTATGCCAAATATTCAGGATGCTTAGTAGCTGCGAGTTTGCAGAATTGGAAATATGGTCTGGATTTCTTCTATCTAGAAACTTAGACATCTTGAATTTTGCAGGCTGGGCGTTGGTGATTCATGCCTTTAATCCTAGCACTTGGGAGGCAGAGGCAGGTGAATCCCTGTGAGTTCGAGGCCAGCCTGCTCTATAAGAGCTAGAGCTAATTCCAGGACAGCTAGGAGTGTAAAATAGGGAAACCTTGTCTCGAAAAAAAAAAAAATTAACTCCGATTTTGCATTTATCTTAACTTGCGGTAAACTGTTTGGCTAAAGCACAGTCCAAGAGAATTTTAGATGCTAGAATGTTGGGTATTTAAATAAACAGAGGGACTCTGATACACTGATGATTCCTTTCCATTGATGCCAAGTTGTGTTTTGAACAGAAGGAACTGAGAAAACGTGCAACAGTAAGAGTAGCTGCAATCTCCCACAGTAATCTTGCAGTTGAAATGAAACAGGCATGGAAATGAAACAGGTGTGGAGTGCAGATAGATTATAGATAGATAGATAGATAGATAGATAGATAGATAGATAGATAGATAATAGAAGGTAGATAGATCAATGAATACACAGATAGATGATAGATAGATAGATGATAGATAGATAGATAGATAGATAGATAGATAGATAGATAGATAGATAGATAGATGATAGATAGATAGATAAATGATAGATAGATAGATAATAGAAGGTAGATAGATCAATGAATAGATAGATAGATAGATAGATAGATAGATAGATAGATAGATAGATAGATAGATGATAGAGAGATAGAGAGATAGATAGACACATGGATGACATATACTAAGTATATAGACATATTTCTTATCAGGTTTGTAAACTTAGATCTATTCAGGTTTTCATCCATTCTTAGTTTTCCTTTGAGCAGGGACAATGACACTGACTTAATTAGAACATAGGAAATATGTCGACTGAAATATCACTGTATATTACACATATGAGGATTTGTATTCTATTATTCAAAAATATAAACTATACAAATGAAAATAAAGATGTTACTTTCTCTGATTTGGCAAATAGTATACATTTATTAAAGTATTACATTGCACCCACTAACTATATGTAATTAATATAATTATTTAAAAGTAACTGAGAACTAAAATGCATAAACTAATGTTTTAAGAAATAAAAACACCTTGGTGATAATTTTATTACATTTCATGTAAAAATTATATTAAGTATAGGTAATGATATATAAGATTATGAAAATTAGTTTAACAGCTACTCTTTATTCCTTTAAATTATTAAATTAGATTTTAGGTTAGAATTATGAATGAGTATTATTTAATTTCTTTTGAACAAGTCCAATGTACAATAAAATATCACGTCACTATTTGTCCAGATACCCTATAGTACATTTATCCATTAGTTGACAGAGAACATATTCCTGGTATAATCTCCAAAATAAAAAGATGGATGTGCAGAAAATTATTCTTTATCAATTTTGATAGTATCCATAGCTTTTCTTCTCCTGTGGAAAGAAGAGCGTAACATAGCACATCTCATGCTTTCCATTGTGAGGTCAACACATCCTTAAAATATACTGGCTGATTTAATTAAAACTTTTTTTTTCTATTTTCCAATGTCTCTGCTGCTCTTGTTCCTTTCTCTTTAACATTAACGAAATTCAAGGTTAATAAAGCATTATGTTATCTATTTTTGTGCGTATTTTTCATCCCTTTGTGTTTCTTTAGTATATCCTTTAGAGTTCTTTTTGATATAACTGCCTGACCTGAAGAATTGTTTGATATACCTGTAATATGCTTCATATTATAATAAACAAAACACTGTTTCGTTTTCTTAGACACATATGCTGGACCATCGTCTGTCTTTATTTGTTCAGGTATACCCATGATGGCCATAACTTCTAATAAATGTATGATTACAGAATCAGCCTTTTCTGAGCTCAAGGCAGTTGCCCATTGAAAACTTGAATAAGTGTCAATGGTAGGGTGTACATATTTTAATTTTCCAAATTCTGTAAAGTGGAAAACATCCATTTTCCATATATCATTCCTTTGAGTACCCTTTGGGTTACTCCCTTCTGATAATGGTGTTTGGTGATAGAAATAGCAAGTAGGACATCTCTTTATAGTCTCCTTAGCTTGTTGCCATGTAATAGAAAACTCTTTTTTTAAACCTTTACTATTGACATGATGTTTCTTATAAAATTCTGATGCCTTCAGCACATTTCCACTCAATAATTGGTCAATTTCTGCATTACCTTATGCTAGGGAACCTGGCAAGCTTATCTAGGATCAGATGTGTATTATGTATATGGGACAAAGCTTATTCCTAATTATATCTTGAACCTGTATGAATAACGAAGTCAATTCTGTATCATCTGGTATAAATTCAGAAATTTCAATATACAAGACAACTCTTTCTACATATTCACAATCACTAACTATATTAAGAGGTTCTTTAAAATCCCTTAGTATCATGAAAAAAGCATATAATTCTGCCTTTTGGACAAAATTATAAGGGCTTTGCTCCACCTTATTTAAATCTTCTGATTTGTAACCTGACTTTCCTGATATATTTTTATATGTATAAAATGTATGGGTTGCAATTACTGGTGCATCAATACAGTTCTGGGAACAATCCAAGTAGTTCTCTTTATAAGGTTAATTCTTTCACTTTTGTGATAATTGCTATTAATTTCTTTTTTTTTTTGAAAGTAAAGTTTTATTGAAAGGGGGTGTAGAGGGAAGGAAATGAGGGAAGGAAGGAAGAGAGAGGCAGAGAAGGAGAGAGAGAAACAGAAAAGAAGAAAAAGGTTGAAAACTGCTTGCCTTGGGAGGAAGAGAGAGAAAGAGAGAGAGACACTGGGAATGGACAGAGCTTCTCTTAAAGGGACTAAAGGAATAGGGTTCCATTTACTATGCAGGCGGGCACAGGATGTGACACACAATGCCAGGATATGACGGAATACTAACAATTTTATACTATTTGTGGCTATTTACTATAAAAAGATTTTTTTCTCTGATTTCTTTCTCATCCCATTTGTCATTTGTATATGGAAGGGATACTGATTTATTTTTTTAGTTAATCTTGTATCCAGATACATTATTAAACATTCTCTCCATATCTGTTCAATATAGTACTCGAAGTTCTAACTAGAGCAATGTGACAACAAAAGATCAAGGGGATACAAATTGGAAAGGAAGAAGTCAAACTTTAGTTATTTGCAGATGATATGACAGTATACATAGGTGACCACCAAAATTCTGCCAGAGAACTATAGCTGGTAACGCCTTCAATAATTGCTATTAATTTCTCCCAAAAAATTAGTACAAGCTCTTTGCCAAGGTTCATTGTCTTCCCATAATTTTTAATTTCATCAGCAG
>NC_022031.1:26356513-26359433 GCF_000317375.1 Microtus ochrogaster
TTTAAATGAACTATTAGGACAGGTGTTATCCCTGCACCTGGTGATAGACTGGAAATATCTCCTAACAATCTTGGAAAGTCATTAATTGTCTGCAATTGGCCTCTCTTAATTTGTGCCTTTTGTGTTTTAATTTTCTGTAAACTTATTTTATAACCTACATAATTTACAAAATCTCCTCTTTATATTTTTTTCAGGAGCAATTTGTAATCCTGGCAGAAGTCCTTCAGCCTAGTTTGACTCATAAAACATTGTTTTATACACTGCAGCAGTGGCTGGTTTCATTGCATCAGGAGCACCTTCAGTCTAAGAGTAAAGAAAGCTCCTGTGTCCCATAGTGGGGGAGGTTTGGTGCTATATTGGTCACGTCAATTCTAGAACTGGAAAAGCAGTACAGACAATCAAGAACACATCTAGTACAGTTCTTGGTAGATGAGGAGACCTCTGGGGGCAATTTCAGATCTGCTCAGTTATTCCCTGGAAGAAAAAAGAAAACAGTCTTTATATGTATCAGCAACTACCAATTCTTAACTGTGAACCAAACTGGGGTGCTTCCTTCACTTCTTTCATAGAAGGGATTTTGAATATGGCATTAGATCATGATCAGCACCAGAGAGAATTAAAAGTGCCAAGTTAGTTCAGTATACTGACAGGGCATGCCGCTGCAGAGTCTGAGTAAAAGTTTAATATGTGAGTCAGAGAAAGAGGGGAGAGGAAGGAAGGAGAGAGGATTTTAATTTTTTATGTCGATAAAAAGTAATCAACTGCACCAAATAATTGGCCTGTATTTATCAAAAAACTTAGCTAGTTATATTTAATGGCTGATATTGCCCATTCACCTAATAATTTTTCCCAGAAAATGCGTATAAGTAGAAATATGTATGAAAAGACTAAATTACTAACAAATACTTTTAAGAATTTTAATTTCATTGAATTAATATTTTGTTATCCATGCTTTAGAAGAAACTTCAGTGTCTGCTGATCTACAACCCTTTAACTACCATTATCAATAGACATCATTCCAGCAGAATAATCACTCAGGGACAGGTTTGCTCTGCAGTTGATCTGAACTTCACACACGTGCAATTTGTTCTCTTTCAGATTTTATCTCTGTATAAAATGAAGTGTTATCCTGTCTTAATAACTTACTCTCTCATTATCTCTATCCTCATGCTCTGTATAAAGAGATGTTGTTCAATATCATTTTATTCAGTTTACAGAATAATGAAGTCTTGAAATTTGCTGGAAAATTGATGCACATGGAAAATACTAAGTGAGGCTCCCCTGGTCAGGATGAAAATGCTCTTAGCCTCTATTTTTATTATATTTTTATATATGTTGTATATAAATTATATATATATATGTGTGTGTGTGTGTGTGTGTGTGTGTGTGTGTGTGTGTGTGTGTTTTCATTAATGTGGTAGAGTGAACATAGGCCAGAAATGAGAAAAGGGCCCATGAGACAAGAATCAAATTGATTTAAAGGAGCACGGAAGATAGGAAAATGGAACATATGTGATATGAAGATACTGGGATGGAAGAGTGTGTAGTAGGGTTGCAAGAGAAGGAGCAGAAATACAGACAGAACAGCAGAGAGAGGGGTGGAGGTAATCAACCAATAAAAAGTATGTCTGAGGATGTCAAAATGAAATTTTTTAACTTGGAGGCTTATTTTTAGAAGGGAATTTGAGATGGAAAATGCTTGTTGAACAATTACAAACACCAGAGCTCAGATCCTATCATCTATATAAAAGGCTGCTAGAAAGGTGACCCTATAACCAAACAGCTGTGGTGCAGATGACTAGACAGTATAATCCCCGGGTCTTGTAATCAGTTAGATTAGCTTCTCTAGCTCCAGGTTCAGAGCAAGTTTTTCATTTGTTTGCATTTTTTTTTATTTTTTTTAATGGTTTTTGGGTTTTTTTGTAAGTCAGAGAGTGAAGAAATTGAGACCATTGTGTTGTGTAGAAAGCTAAACTGGCACATTTCCTCCCCAAAAGGGGGTTCATGAGACCCAGCAGTATATAAACAACTTGAGTTCTAGAGTGTTAATTCATGTAAGATGTTAAGATCCTGTCTTAGTTTAAG
Organism: Microtus ochrogaster; assembly: GCF_000317375.1. Lineage (NCBI taxonomy): Eukaryota > Metazoa > Chordata > Mammalia > Rodentia > Cricetidae > Microtus > Microtus ochrogaster. The sequence goes on from NC_022031.1 coordinate 26,358,599, forward strand.
TTTCTGTTACTGCAAAGAGACACAATAACCACAGCAATTCTTTTGAAGAGAAACAATTAATTAGGGTTGACTTAAAGTTTCAGAGGTTTAGTTCATTATCATATGGGGGGACATGATAGTGTGCAGGCAGACATAATTCTGAAGGAGTTGAGAGCTTTACACTTGATCCCATGTAACAGGGAATGAAATGGCACATTTGGCATGTCTTGATCTTATATGAACCCCCCCCCAAAGCCCACCTCCACAGTGACACATTTCTTCCAGCAAGAATATACCTATTCCAATAAGGCCACACCACCTAAAATTGCCATTATCTTTGGACCCATAATTCATACACAAGAGTCTACAGGGACCATACTGATTCAAATCACCACAGACTTCTCCAATGTTGCAGCAGGACTTTGACATAAATGAGTTAGTGCAAGATATAGGCACTTGATGACAAGTTTAATGATTTTAGTTTAATGTCCAAGATTTTCTATGAGGAGTGGAATCAATTGGTCCTACTTTTACTTTAGAGCTTCACACAAAAGTGGGACATGTGATTGTTTGCAATAGATGCACACATAAGTAAATAAATAAACAAACAAATAAATAAATGTCAAAAATGAAATTTAAAAGAAAACTTCAGTAAACACTCACAAACCAAGGCCCTGAAAGAAACTCCTTGACCCACTGGATTGCCTTTAAACCATACAGAAAGCTCTGAGGCAGTAGCTTCCGTAACTCAACCATCACACATTCTGGGTGACCTCCTTGGCGATACAGTCACTTTTGATCTGTCTCTGGTCTCTGAAGTCTTCTGCCTTCTGTGTTCTTAAAAGTAAACTCAAAA
>NC_022031.1:26359576-26368151 GCF_000317375.1 Microtus ochrogaster
AGAGAGACAGAGAGAGACAGAGAGACAAAGACAGAAACAGAGAGAGATTGAGTGAGACAGACAGAGACAGATATTACTGTCATGTGGTTTCCAGTTCCTCCAAAATGACTTTGTAATCGGCAGCACTTTAACTTTCTCATAATTCTTTTAGGCCAAACTAATTTTCCAAACAATTGAATTTTTCCTCTCAGATTAATACAGCTTCTTAGTGGAGATGGAAAGTAGAAGAATAAACAGTGTCTTCCATCTTTCCATAACAATACGGGCAACTTGACAACATAGTGCTTTTTTGTGCATATAATTTTCCATTCCACATTTTTGAGAAAAGATAGGAAAATTGTTTTTTACATTGCCACTATGCAATTATATCAACAAGTTTCATGGATTATAATAATGTATTTTCTTTTCTTTCATACTATAAACCTCAGGTAGTGAAACCAAAAGTTGAACTGAATTATTCAGTTGAATTCTGTGTCTCAGAATTTTCATTTTCATATTACCTTGACTACTTTTGAGACGAATAAGTATTTTAATAAGATTATCCAACAATATAAAAGTCATTTAAGAATGTGAAAATGCGGGGGCTGGAGAGATGGCTCAGAGGTTAAGAGCACTGATTGCTCTTCCAGAGGACCTGAGTTCAATTCCCAGCAACCACATGGTGGCTCCCAACCATCTGTAATGAGATCTGGTGCCCTCTTCTGGCATGCCAACATACATGGAAGGAATGTTGTATACATAATAAATAAATAAATCTTTAAAAAAAAAAGAATGTGAAAATGCACACACAAGCATTTCTTCACTTTTCTAAGTTTACCCTTTCCTAACCAGAAGATATGGCCTATGCACTCTCTCTGCTTAAATAAAGTAGAACTCAATGCCTGCTCTCCCCATTGCTCAAGTTACTGCTTGAAAACCCTCCCCTTGGTTCCCCTTTGCTCTTTCACCCACACAAGGCGATCAAGAGACTATATACAGAAAAATCTGATAAAATATGTCTTCAAAACAAACTCTGAGAACTTAGTGACCTACAAAAGTGTTACGCATGAAACTCTGACCTCAGAATGCCTTTAATCCCAAGAACATCTAATATAGTAGAGAGACCCTTGAATTGGATATGCATGCACTGATCCAGCCAGGAGATTAAACAGCATGCTATATTAAAAGTCATAAGTTATAATAGACATTGGAATATTTTGCTGAGTCCAAATAGCTGAGAAATTCTGCTGTCTTCTTTTTCTCCTTCCATTCTTACCTTTTCCTTCCTTCCATTCTTTCTTCTTTCCTTCCTTTTTTCCCATTTTCCTCAATCCTCTGACAGAACCATATAATTTCTTCATTTTTCTCTCAGAGTCACTCATTCTATACATAAATAAACTATAGTAATAATATTTCATCATCAATCCAGGATGGATTTATGGAAATTGAATATATCATAATATTTAGCTAACTAGAAATTTATTAGCTTCTTAGGGCAATTCATCTACCAAATCCATACACAAATTTTTGGATATGTGCAGGCATGCTGGAATTTACTATTTTAAAAATAATAATAATTCCTAGTGGTGACCTACAAAAATAGTGATTAGTGTATTCATTAGTCCTTACAATGTCTCATTTTCAAACCATAACACTTATTTTACTTAAAGCCATAGACTTCCAATTTTCTAATCAATAAAAAACTGATGGATTTTTGAGCTAAGTGACAGGACTAAAAGGAGGCCTCCATAGCATTTAGCTAAAGATTAAATCAATAGATGAAGTTTTTTTTAATGCTTGCAATGCCAGTTTTATTTTATATGACAGGAAAAAATACTGTTGTTATGTTGTCTTTCATTTAGAAGAGAAGGGTAGAGGTGAAGTATGCATAATGAATTTGAACCTGAAAATTCCTTAGATCAAAACAACCCTTAAAGCTCTCCAATTCATTTTTAAACAGAATATTATCCCCAGTGTGCAGTTCAATAGACGTCATTAGAAATTATGGATGAACAGCCACAGTGCTGGAAGGGATCGGAAGCTGCTTCTACAGAATTCGATAATCACATTGTATTCTACAAAGTGTGTTTTCAGTTTACATTATGAGCTGCATATTCTTCTTTCTCCATCCTATTGTAATTAAATAAATATAAAATTCTTTTTATTGTGCAATTTGTGTTTCTCAAGAAAGCTTTATAAAGATTCTCATTAAGCCTCAAAAATTAAAACTAATTATAAATCAATTTGCTTCCTAATTCAGGGTTACTAGAGGAAGTGAAAAGTATTATAATATTCCATTTATATTTTTTGCTACCAGCAATTTGACCTAAGAATATGAGAGTTTAGATTTAACAGTTTTTTTCCATAAAATATTTTGAACATTTTATTTATTTTGTATTTTGATGTCATGTAATATAAAATCAAGAATTAGCACAAAATAAGTCACTTAAAAGAGAAAATTAAATCTCTCGCTCACCCTCAATTTCTAACACTTGTGCCTAAGCGTGCACGATATAACTGTGTATTTAACTCTCACAGCCTGCTTTGTGAATCTCCGGAGTATTTAGAGTTACACAATGCTATGACTCTCAAGAGTTGTATATTGCTATTTACTTGTTCAGTTTCATTTTGAGCAAGCAGATTTAACATTATTAGAAATGATGTAATGAAAAAAATCTTACTTTTATTCTTCCTTCACTCATTGTACAATTAGCCACACTCTCCTCATAATGTTGGAATAAAAGAGTGTAGAGTAGTCAACTCTGGCACTACAGAAAGGTACCTCTGAGAACTAGTAGGCTTGAGATGAGGGGTCATTACTCTTGGAGTACAAAGTTTTGGAAGGGACATACTATCTTGATTATTCATGTTGTTTTGTTTTTCACGGTGTTAGGTTATTAGCAGTACATGCGTAGCTGTCAAACCTCTGCGGAGTAGACATTTAAAACTCAGTTGTTACTGTAATGGACAGGTTTTGAACCACCTAAATGGTGTTTGGAATCCAGTCTTAGGGTTACTCTATATTCATAAATAGGAGAGATTTTAGAAGTGGCCCCAATGGTGCTCAGGCTAGATGCGGCTTCTAAGCACAGCTATAATCTCTTCTATGAGATGATTCTGACTTAAGTTTTTTAAAATCCCATGGAAGGATCACAAAATTATCTTTATGATATTATCATGGCTTGGTAGGTCTGAATTCCTGGAGAGCATGGGTTTGCTGTGTGACTCAATGGGGTCCTTAGGCAGTGGGGTTGGTTTTGTAACATGGTTAGACAGTAAAATTTTGGGTAGGTACACAGAACTCTTTGCAATAAATAGATCTGGGACATGAGTTTGAAATGAGGATATGTGTTGCTACTGGAAAAGTGCATGGAGTGATGGCCAGGTGATGGGCATGAACCTGGTTCTTCCATTCTTCAATTGAGAGGCATCTAGATTATTTTCAGGTTCTGGCTATTACAAATAATGCTGCTATGAACATTGTTGACCAAGTGTTCTTGTGGTATGATTGAGTACCCTTTGGGTATATGTCCAAAAGTGAAATTACTTGGTCTTGAGGTACACTGATTTCCAATATTCTGAGAAACCATACTAATTTCCAAAGGGTCTGTATAAATTTTCACTCCTACCAACAGTGGAGGAATGTTCCCCTGACTCCACACCCTCTCCAACTTACGTTCTCCTCAGCATTTTTGATCTTAGCCATTCTCACACGTGAAAGATATTATCTCAGGGTCATTTGGATTTGCAGTTCAAATTTAATCAAATAATGATTAAAAATGTTAATCAAGTCTTTAAATGTCTTTCGGCCATTTGTGATTGTTCAGCTGAGAATTCTATGTTTAGTTTTGTACTCCATTTTTTAATTGGCTTGTTTTATATGTGATGTCTAGTTTCTTGTGTTTTTTATGAATTTTAGAGATCAGACCTTGTTAGATGTTGGGTTGGTGAAGATCTTTTCCTATTCTGTAGGCTATTGTTTTGTCTTATTTACCATGTTCTTTGTCTTACTAAAATTCCCATTTATTTTTGTTCTCGGTGTCTATGCTACTAGTGCTATATGTAGGAAGTGGTCTCCTGTACCAATTCAAGACTACTTCCCACTTTCTCCTCTATGAGGATCAGTATAAGTTGATTTATGTTGAGTTCCTTGATCCACATGGACTTGAATTTTGCGCATGGCAATAGATATAGATCCATTTGCCATCTTCTACATGATGATATTTAGTTATGCCAACATCATTTGTTAAAGATGCTTTCCTTTTGCCATTATACCATTTTGGATTTTTTGTCAAAATCAGGTGTTCATATATATGTAGGTTATTATCAGGGTCTTCAATTTGATTCCATTGGTCCACATGTCTGTTTTTGTGATAATATCAAGCTGTTATTATTATTATAGCTCTGTAGTAAAGTCTGAAATCAGGGATGATGATATCTCTGGAAGTTCCTTTATTGTACAGGATTGTTTTACAATTTACAAAATAGAATATACTCAGCTGTAAAGAATAATGATATCATAGAATTTGCAGGCAACTGGATGGAACTAGAAAACAACCATCCTGAATGAGGTAAGCCAGACTCAGAAAGACAAACATGGTAAGTGCTCACTCGTATATGGATATTAGACATAAAGCAAAGGATAACCAGACTACAGTCCACAGATCCCAAGAATCAAAGTAACAAGGAACACCCTTTGAGGAACACATAGATAGCCCTGGGAAGGAGAATTAGATCTCTTTGTTAAACTGCGAGTGAGGAAGGGCAGTAAAGGGGAAGGGACAGGGGATGAGACCATGAGAGAACAAGATGGTTGAATGGGGACAGAGAGAGAGTGGGAGAGTAATGAAAAGAGATATTGTTAGAGAGAGCCACTATGGGTTCAGGGGGAAAACTGGTACTAGGAAAATTCCTAAGAACCCACCAGCATGATGCCAGATAAGATTCATAGCAACAGTGAAGAGGGTGCCCAAACTGGCCTTAGCCTATAATAAGATTAGTGAATACTCCAACTGTCATCATAGAGTTTTCATCCTATAACTGATGGAACCAGATGCAGAGATGTACAACAAAGCAACAGGTCAAGCTCAGGGAATCCAGCCAAAGAAAGGGAGGACAGAATATCTGAATAAGGTAGGTCAAAATCATGATGGAGAAATCTACAGAGACGGCTGAACCAAGCTTGTAGAAAGTCACAAACTCTTGACCGGCAGGTATGAACTATCCATGGGACCGAAGCAGTTTTTCCATATGTTGGAGACAGTTGTGAAGTTTGGACTTCTGAGGCGCCCCTGGCAGTTGGATCAGGATCTAGTCCTGGTGCATAAGCTAGCATTTTGGAGTCCATTCCCTATTGATGTGGGATTCCCCTCTTTATGCTGTGAATACCATTGGTGAATAAAGAAACTGCTTTGACTTGTCAATATGGCAGAACTTAGATAGACAGGGAAAACTAAACTGAATGCTGTGAGAAAGAAGGCAGAGTGAAAGAGAAGTCATGTAGCCATGCCAGAGACAGATGCCAGAACTTTAGCTGGTAGGCCACAGCCACATGGTGATTCACAGATTAATGGAGATGGGTTAAATTAAGATATAAGAGTTAGCCAATAAGCAGTTAGAACTAATGGGCCAAGCAGTGATTTAACTAATACATTTTCTGTGTCATTATTTCGGGGCTGAGCAGCTGGGAATGAAACAAGCAGTCTCCACCAACCCTCATACTCAGCCTTTAATGCAGGAGAAAAGGGCTTGGTTTGGCCTCAATTTAATGTGCCAGACTTTATTGACTCCCTGTGGGAGCCCTTTGGAAGTAGTGGATGGTTTGGGCTGGTTGGAGGTGAGAGGAGTTTGAGAAAGGCAAAGAAAAAAAAGAAACCTAATTGTAATTAGCACCATCTAAAAGGATGTGATTTCAAAACATAAAATTTTCAAATATATTTAATTTTGATAATTTCATATATGTAAATAATGTGTTTTTGATTAAATGTACTTTTTAACCCTCCCCGCAAACTTCTCCCATAGGTTTTCATCATCACCTTCCTTTCTCAACTACATGAATTTATTTTTTAAAAAACCTCTGAGCAGAAATGATGCTGCCTATTTGTTCTTGAAAGGAGGGACAGCCAATATAACATGGATAACTTAATTTATGCTATCTTTCTTGAATTAGACTCCTTCTTCAGCTGCCAACTATTTCAGTTAGGGTGTAGGTTTCTGAGTAATGTCCCTCCTGAAATTTTTGATCAGCTTGTTTTAATGTAGGTCATGCATATCCCGCCATAGCTATTCATGTTAATAATCAAAATTTGAGATTTTAAACTAATTTAAAATTTGTCACTTTGGTGTCTCATTGGATTGGGAAAATGTTATCACTTTTCATGAATATCAACACATAATTATACTATTCATCATTCAAGACTGTGTAAAAAAGTAGAAAAATAAAAATATTTCTAATTTATTACTGAAGTATTCCAATGTTACCTTACCTATGTTTTATAATAGAAATAATTTAAATATTTTTTATTACAGATTGATGTTTGTTTGCTTTAAGCATTTATTTTATTTGTCAAATTATGTCATTTTGTCACTTTATTTTGCTTTAATTTGAGAGAAATGTGAAAGTTAAAACAATGTAATAACCACTGTAATCTAAGAAGATCTACTATTTATTTATAAGCTATTATTTTGTTTAAGAAATTTTCTTAAACAAATATACACATTAATTTTTAAGTTGAAGGTTTAATATTTAGATTCTATAGTAAAAGATCTAAAAGGGTTAGTAGATTTTATGTTGCTCAGAAGTTTCATTTTATAGCAGAAGGTAGCATTTAATAATAAACCTTATATTTTTTCCCATTTTCACACTATAGTTATTTAGAGGTATTAAATACTCATAAACCATACCAAATAGAGAAAACCAGTTTTCTACAACAAATAAGATACATAAACAAAGAAAAGTAATATTGAGTGTTTTGTTAATTATACTAGAATCTTTACTCAATATTATGAAGTTTACTATGTCAAATTGATTTATCTATAGTATATAGTAAAACATAAACCCAGAGATTGCATGAAGAAATTTTGTGAACTTTAACTTATGAAGGCAATTGACTTGAACTGAAGCATTTTGAAGGAGGAAATATCTGTGCCTTTAAGCCTCCAGAACTACTACTGTTCTCTACTTCTAGCTTCTCAACTGATTTTAGAATTCTCAAGTGTGCTTTAAAACCCCATTAACGAATTGCCTGAAATCTGACAGACTGTCATCTATCTATCTATCTATCTATCTATCTATCTATCTATCTATCTATCTATCTATCTATCTACCCATATTCCATCATCCATTTCTTGGTACTGTTTCTTTGACTATCCCTGTGTGAAACATCTTTTGTCAGTATTCCTGTGCCTTGAAGACAGTCTTGATAATTTTCTCCTACTGATAATTCAGTAAGCTCACACTAATGAATAGAAATGTTTTGATTAATAAAATGGGGGCTCAAAGCTCTATAACCACTAAGAGATAAATTAAATTTGTTATGTAAATATATATCAAAATCAGCTATTACACACATTTTATGCAAACTAGTGTAACGTTTGGTATTCTGCATAGTTTCCAAGAAATGCTTCCTTTATTTTAATTGTGATATTCTATATTTAGGGTCAATATTCTAATATAGGTAGTTATTTTATAAACTAGATTTTAGAATTATATGAATTAAACTTCTCTTTATTACTTGATCCAATAAAAAGGAAGTGCATATGTATTTCTAAAAGAGTATATGTACATATTCTACAAATATTGCTAATTAGGAAGACATTTTATCATTCCCAAGTTCATGAAATGTGTTTATTATAAATGTTTTTCTTCATATGTGTTTTCGACATATCCAAATATTATCTCAATATATATTTAGTTTTGAAATTAATAATATTTTATATCTACCAAAATCCCAGGAAAATTATGAGGGAAGTGGCACAGAGAAGGGCTCTGAAATTCAGTTTCTCTCTCTGTCTGACATCAGTGCTTTATGTCAAAAGTACTTAACTTACATAAAAGTGACCTTTTTTTTCTTGGCCATCTTCAATGAAGGTGGAACCAAATTACTACCACCACCCAATCCTTGACATACACTCCACTGATAATGTATTTACTTTTGGAGTATAGAAACATTCCTTCAAAAGAGAACAAAGAGTGTCCTGTGCTTAGCACTTCTTTCTTTTGCAAGCAGCAATGGAGTTTAATGAAGACAAAGCGAATTTCTTTCTATTCCTATGAACTTTTCACATCTGTGACCCTGACTGAGCTTAGCCAATAAGGCCACAGCCACACAATCTTTAATGAAACCTTTGATGTGATGTATAGTGGAACAAAACGGTTTTCTTTGGGACATACTAGTTATTGTAATGCCTAAGCTGCTGGTTTGCCCACAGTAGGTAATCTTCAGATTATGGTTTAAAAAAATGTGTTATTTTAAGGAGATTTTTATTGAAAGTGCTTGTGATACAGATGCAATTTTTCTCAGCACCAAAAGACACATAAGACATGGCAGGAGAATGTACTAAAGCACCAGCAGCCTTCTGGGAACAGGTAAGAGTG
>NC_022031.1:26368251-26389125 GCF_000317375.1 Microtus ochrogaster
ATATATATATATATTATGAGATGTATTCTATGTTGGTATATGTCTGTCACTTCCAACTTCCTTGGACAGCTGAGACAAGAGTAACTTTTCATGCCTGGAGCTAAAGGGCAGGATGGGAAACACAGCATGGTATAACTAGCAAACAGGTTGGGCTTCCCTTACTAGTACATAGTGAGTGGGCCAGAACCATGAAGACCAGATTCTGTTGCTACTCCCCAAAACCACTTTTTCAGAGGAACTTCTTTAAGATCCTGCTTAAAGTTCATCTTAAGTATCACTGTGTCAGAAGCTTTCAAAGTGCTGAATTTGCAGGTACAGAGGATCAATAACGCAAAATGTAGGTTAGACATGGCCGTGTATTGCGTTCGCCTATCAGAGGAACCTCAAGTAAATTGTCTCTGACCTTATATCATTTCAGCTTCCTGAACTCTAAGTATCACACCAGGCAAATGATAGGATGTCCCTGTATCATGAGCTAAGTGGTCAGAGACAGGGAAGAAAACAGAAAGCTTCTGGAGTATGCTCATTATTTTGCTTTGTTTAGATGGTTTGAAGTTTGATATACTCTGTGCAAGTGCTACACCACTGAGCTCCAAAAAGAAGCATTTTAAGCATCCTTATGACCTTGAAATGAAAGTAACTACTCAAGAAGAATTCCAAACACAGGAACAGTGGTCTAGTGAGAGGCATTTAAAGAACAGAAGTTAGATCAAAGAACCTTGGACTATGCCATGTTAAATAGGATGTCAAAAATATAACAGAAATTAGCACAAAAATACTTTTAAATTTACCTTAAAAAACTACTTCTCTGCCTATGATAATTATTTTTAGCAGAATAGTAGCAACATATTTTCTGTTAAGGTCGATGATCTATCTACCCTCTGGTTCTTGGTCTCATTTAAATGTCATATATGGTTTGTTGCCTCAAATCCAATCACACATTGATATACACCTCAAATAATCACACAGAGATTGCATTAATTAAATCACTGCCTTGCCCATTACCTATAGCCTCTTATTGGCTAACTCTCACATCTGGATTTAACCCATTTCTGTTAATCTGTATATTACCACATGGCAGTGGCCTACCAGAAAAGATTCAGCATGTCTGTCTCTGTCAGCTCCATGGTGGCTCTCCCCCTCTCTGTTTTTTTCCTCCCAGAATTCATTTCTATCTCCTCGCATAACTAAGTTTGGCCCTATCACCAGGCACAAAGCAGTTTCTTTACTAACCAATGAAGGCAACACAAATACAGAAGGACCTTCTACACCACCTCTGCAATTATTTTTATTTCACAGAGTTGTTATAGCTATCCCGTGATTTTTGTTTTTTACATGAAGTTGAATATTATTTTCAAGGTCTGTAAAGAATTGTGTTGGGATTTTAATTGGGATTGCACTCAATCTGTGTATTGATTTTGGTAAAATGGCCACTTTTATTATGTTAATCCTACTTATCCATGAGCGTGGGAGATATGTCCATCTTCTGATATCCTCTTCAATTTCTTTCTTCAAATATTTGAAGTTCTTGTCGTATATATCTTTCACTTGCTTAGTTAGTTACATCAAGATATATTATTTGAGGCTATTATAAAGGATGTTAATTTTCTGATTTCTTACTCAATCCATTTATCATCTGTAGATAGATAGTATGGCTACTGGTTATTTTTTAGTTAAAATTTTATTCAGCCACTTGATTAAAGGTGTATATCAGCTGTAGGAGTTTTCTGGTATAGTTTTTGATCACTTATGTATACTATCATGTCATCTATGGATAATGATATTTTGATTTCTTCCTTTCCAGCTTGTATCCCCTTCATTTCCTTTAGATGTCTTATTGCTTTAGCTAGAATATCAAGTACTATATTGAGTGTATATAGAAAGTGGACAGCCTTATCTTATTCCTGATTTTGATGAAATTGCTTCATTTCTCTCCATTTAATTTAATGTTGACACTAGACCTGCTGTAAATTGCTTTTATTATGTTTATGTATGTCCCTTTTATCCCTGATCTCTCCAAAACCTTTTTCATGAAAGAGTGGGAGATTTTGTCAAAGGCATTTTCAGCATCTATAAAGATAACCAAACATTGTATGTATTCACTAATAAGTGGATATTGGATATAAAATAAAGGATAACTATGCTGCAATCCACAGACACAGAAAAACTGGCTAACAAGAAGGGTTCATGGAGGAATGCCAGATCTACCTGGGTAGGAGTTATAGGAGAGATTTTGTGAGTGGACTGAGGGTGGGTGGGGATGGGAACATGAGTTATCAGGGTGAAGGGAGTAACCGAGGGTTAGAGCACTGAAATACACTACTGTAAGGTAGTTCAGAGGCAGATGAAAACATGGCACAAGTGAATCTCCCAGGAATCTACAAAGGTGATCCCAGCTATGACTCCTAGCAATAGTCAATATGTAGCCTCAAGTGACCATTTTCTGTGAACAAATGTCATTGGAGAGGTTTCATTTAGCAACTTATGGAAACAGATGCACACCCACAGCCCAACATTAGACTTACTTTGGGGACTCCTATAGAAGAGTGTTATAAAGAATTGTAGGAGCCAGAGGAGTTAAGGACACCACATAAAATCAGCTAATCTGGGCTCACAGAGGCTTACAGAAACTGAAATAACTAGGGAGCCTGCATGCATGGGACTAACCTAGCATATACACGCGCACACATTATCTTGTGTGTTATCTTGGGATTCCTAACAATGGTAACAAGAGCTATCCTCAATTCTTTTACTGTCTTTTGGTGTAACGGCGTAAATGAATGCAAACAGATTGTAAAATATATACACAGCTTTAATGGGGAAATTAGAGTTACAATACCACTGTTCCCATGAAGAACAGGAAGCAGAAGAGGCAGCTTCACGAACGCCCAACAGATTTATATGTAAACATTCGCCTCAGGCGAACACGCCCCCTAAGGCTGGGCTTAACCCTACATTTTGGGACCCTGCTTTTTATACTGGTTTTCCTTGCCCAGACTCAACACATGGGGAGTTCTTACTGCAACTTGATATGCCATGTTTTGTTCATACTTATGGAGAACTAAACAAAATGGCGGATGAATAGATGTATGAGTGGAAACAAAGGGGTTTGGGGGAAGAGAGTGAGGAAATGAGGAAGGAGAAACTGCATGGGATATAACATGAATAAATAAGTGAAAGTATAAAGGAATGAATGAATGGAATGTAACATGAACAAATAAATAAATAGTTACAGTAATATAAATGACTATTTTGTATAATAAATACTAAACTGGTTAGTCTATTATTAATTTCCCATTTAATAAGCTAAAAAGTCTCTCCTTTGCCTTTTCAAATGAAACTAGCTTCAGAAGTATGAATAGCAACTTTGTATTCATGAAATTGTTTCCTAATAACTTCTATAATCATTTCTTATTGAAAAGTATTATTTATTCTTTAAAAAAGAAAAATATAATCATTTAATTCATTAAAACAAATTTACTTAGGTTTTTATCAGTTATTTGATTAAAATAATATGACATAATTTTAAATACTATCTCACAATTTTAGCCAGCAGTTGCTATGTTCAATTTCACTGTTTTTCCAACATTTGATGTATTGTTACTAAATTTACACATCTCCAACTATACCTAACAGTCTATTAGAAGCTTATTCTGTAAGTGAGAGCAAATGGTCCCAGTACCTAGTGTGACTTAAGACACTTCTTAGACAACTGTTCTGAATTCATGTACAAATTAAGTTTATCAGAGTTGCATCCAATATGTAGAAATCAACCACAAACAGAACAAAATGTTAACAATTAAGAACAGAAGAGAATTAATATATCCCCTCTGTCATTAAATAATGACCCTAATACTCAATATAGTCTAAACCTAGTTCCTTAATATTTCATGTTTAATTCAATCTTATTTCATGTAGAAAATATAGAAAATAAGTGTTTGTGTGTCCCATTGATTGCTGGAATAAATATCAGTTAAGCTTTTCTTCATGAATTCTGTTTTTCTACCAGAAAGTTACAATTCTGTTTCCTTGTTTGAGAGTTAATAATTTTTTTGATAGTTACAATTATATTGTCACATTACTTATTCCTGTAGATTTTGGATTATAAAAGAGACATTAGAACCATATAACACCTACATTTTTCATAACATGATAGATAAATATAACTTTGATTTTCATTTTTATCAGTCAATTAGTGGTATGGAACATTTATGACCAAAAATGATAAACCAAGGATACATGTGACCTGTTTAGAACATATATTTTAGTATGGGAAGAGCATTTCACAAATTGTTCATAGGTATATAAATGTAATGATAAGACTTGTAAGAAAACTGAGGGCACTGGCAGACAATAGGCAATAAAATCTACTTAGAAGTATTATCTGTCAGAGAAGAAATTCTGAGAGTCATTGACAGAATGTAAGAGAAGTTACTTAATCAGACTAGATTTGTTTGTGACAGGGACATGATGAACTTTACTCTTTGAGGAAGAGAAAGGAAGTCTGAGTAACATAATTGATAAGAAAGATGCAAAAGAAACAATCCACGTCATTTTCCACATTTTAAAAGCTATTCTCCTAATACAAGGTTTTCAAAATCTGTTTTCTTAATCTACTATTCTTCACATTGTATCCTTTAATTTCATAATTAAATCAGTTAGCATCCAAAATATATTTCTGTCTATTAACTTATCCATTTATCCATCCATCTTTCATTGGTCTAAGGTTGGATTCTATGATTTTTATTTTTTTTTTTAGATTTAAAATCACGCATTTAAAAACCTAATATTCATTATCCTGCTGTTTTGTATTTTTGATAATTCAAAATGCTTAATTGAGTAAACAATAAAATATACAACTTGGTTCCATGTTGGTAAAACTTCTACCAAGAAATTTTTCTGATTTTCTCTCATATATTTGTTTCTATAGTCCTACTTCTGAGTTATGAATGTAATTCTTATAAGTCAATAAACCTGAGTCAGCTCTCAGAATATTCCATTATTATACATTGGGAAAACAACAGATAGAACATGTAGAATTGGCATGTCAGTTTACATTGTCTGCATTCATCCAACATCAGAAACATGTTGCTCACATCCAACATGCATTATTTATCCCTCAATATTTCTTTATTAGAAAGTATAGGCTTATAGAACATTGGATGTTATTGTTTGCTGTTATAGAGGTTGCAATAAAATATTGTTCCCTGTTTTCTTCTATCTTGCCATAGTTTCTGCATTTTTTTTATTTGTGACTTATTATGAATTTGTTTTTCAATATTTATGAATGTTGTATTCCTATTCAATGTGTGCTTTTGTTTTTTTAACTTTCATAACTGCTAAGGGTATAGATGGCTGTCCTAGATAGTTCTATGCCCGTGTAGCAAAAGCAAAAGTCATTTATCATGAGAGAGCTTTGTTTAAGAAAATGCTTCTATACAATGGGGCTGTAGGCAAGCCTACAGGATTTTTTTAATAAGTGATTGATGGGAGAGTGCCCAACCTATTGTGGGTAGTGCCCTCCTTGGGCTAGTTGTTTTGAGGTATATAAGAAGCAGGATGAGTAAGCTAGAGGAAGCAAACATATAAACTGCGTCCCACCACGGACTCTGAATCAGGTTCTGCGTCCAGTTTCAAGTACTGCTTGAGTTCCAATTGTGACTTTGTTCAGTGATAGACTATCATTTGGAAGTATGAGCCAAATAAACCCTTTCCCCCCCAAATTCTTTGGGTCATAGTGTTTCAACAAAACAATAGTGACCCTAAGTACTACTATGGTCATTATGTCAGATGTGTACCTTTCATGATGCCAGTGGTAATTAGATCTCATTTGCCAAATATACATTTGGCTATAGCAATCGAGTTCATCTAATATTAGCCCTGCACATTTGCCATTAAAGTAGCTGTGTAGTTTCTAAATTTCTTAGATTTCAGATACCATATAAAGGTATATTTTTGGGTGATTTTCTTTTATAACTCTTTTTGCTTAACACTCTAACACTGCCCAACTAATAAATAGATCAGCTATGTATTATTATACCTTCATTATATACAGTACTGAGAGTTTATTTTTAGCCATTTAACCATCTCAAACTTCTGACTTTCCTCATAACATACAGTTCATTTTTCAATTGTCAAAACTACCTCTAAATAGCACCAGAAAACTTTCTTTATACACCATACATCAGTTTATGAGACTTTCCAAAATTAAATGGACTTTTAATAATTGATAATTTTATATTTAGAACATGCAATGAAGTAAATCCTAAAAAAAATATTTAGTGTATTTTGGTAATGACTTTTTGAGAGATAGAGAAATGTTTCACTGAGTGTCCTTGCTTAGCCTAGAACTTACTATGTAGACCAGGCTGGCCTTGAACTCACTAAACTATGAATGCAACTGCTTCTTGAATTCTGATATTAAAAACATGAACCATCAGACCTAACAAGTGATTTTTTTGTTTTAATTCATAAAATAGAGCATGAGTAAAAGCCTGAATATATTACCCTATTAGTTACTGCATCTTTGATTTTAAATGTACATAAATGTTTACTTAACTTTATTACCCATGTATTAAATCAAGACACTTAATCATAATATTTACAATTAAGTAAAGCTTTCTACTCATAAACTCTTGAAAACTGTGTCAAAAAGTAAGACTTCATAGTCTTATAGTCATCCAACAATCTTCTGGGCTTCAAAGCAGAAAGCAATGAGTGAGGCATCCATCAATAAATTACATTTCTAAAGAATATAATCAAAGTCCCACACTAATACTGAGTAACTTTGTCATTATTTGTAAATGTATATGCATCTACTCATATAAACATGCAAATTTCCACAATCATAAACGTACTTGTAGGTAATAGGATGTTTAATAATAATAGAATTGGCTTAAACAGTAAACCATATTCAACTGAAGCATAATATACTCGATTTTCAATGAAACACTATTCGTGTTTGCTTCTCTAGAACCATTTATTTTTAGGTCCTTGTTTTTCATCTGCACTGCCCCAAGGCAGGTTGTCCTTGTAGAAGGAGTTGAACAACTGGTAAACCAGGTTGTATTTGTGCCAAATAACTTTGGGGTGAAATTATTTTATCATGAAATGTTATATACTCTGTTCATAGGCTTCCATGAACAGAAATTGAACTAAAAGTGAACTTCTTTTAAAAATATCTTGTATTTTGTTCTTATGTTTGGGTTTTTACTGACTCAAGACCACAATCAAGGCTAACTCTAATCCTCTTTGTGGGAAGAACTGGCAGTCTGGGAGTTGAAGGTAAGTCATCAGATTTGATTAGCAAGGTGGGAATTTGAATAAAGAGGAAGCTGTTCTGCCCAGGTGTCTTTAGCAGAACAGTACTTGCATCTGTGTCACTAAAGACTGCAAAGACATTGGAAGGAAGCAAGCTTGAGTTTGTGGGATTTGTCCTTTCCTGAACCTATAGCTATGAAAACAGTTTTTCAATATTTTCCACCATTTTCACATGTCTCACTGAATGAGTTACCAGATTCCCTTGCTTTTTAACTGGAGCAAATTTATTTCACACATGCATATAAATAATTACAAAGTAAATCTTTTTCTTTCTAAAATAGCTTGTAATTGATTAATGTTCCTCAGATAACCATTTAAAATTATGGGCCCAAAACCAAAAATAGGCAAACAAGCAACCTATTAAAATGAGGTATTTTATATCTCATATTACATAATATTCTTAGAACTCAAAGTAAAACTTACAGCCATACTTCTTCTGGAACTAATTTTCAAGGTCATGGAAAACAGCATGTTACAACCCTAGACAAGAACCTGATTCATTTTGTCTTGTTGATCAGGTCCTTTGCTATACAGAAGCTTTTCAGTTTTAGGAGGTCCCATTTATTAATTGTTTCTCTCAGTGTCTGTGCTACTGGGGTTCTATTTAGGAAGTGGTTTCCTGTGCCAATGTGTTCAAGTGTACTTCCCACTTTCTCTGCTATGAGGTTCAGTGTGGCTGGCTTTATGTTGAGATTTTTAATTTATTTGGACTTTGAGTTTTATGTATGGTGATAGATATGGATCCATTTTCATTCTTCTACATGTTGATATCCAGTTATGCCAGCATCATTTGTTAAATATGCTTTCTTTTTTTCCATTTTATATTTTTTTGCTTCTGTGTCAAAAATCAGGTGTTTGAAGGTGTGTGGATTAATAACTGAGGCTTCTATTCAATTCCATTGGTCCTCCTGTCTTTTTTTATGCCAAAACTAGGCTGTTTTCAGTACTGTAGCTCTGTAGTAGAGTTTGAAGTCAGGGATTGTGATGCCTCCAGAAGTTCCTTTGATATACAGGATTGTTTTGTCTATTCTGCTTTTTGCTTTTTCTCCCTCATACCTGGCTTCTAGACATAAAGCAAAGAAAACCAGCCTATAATTCATAATCCCAGAGAACCTAGACAACAATGAGGACACTAAAAGAATCATACATGGAACTAATCTACATGTAGAAAAAGACAAGATCTCCTGAGTAAATTAGGAGTATGGGGACCGTGGGAGAGGGTCAAAAGGGAAAAGAGAGGAAGGGAGTGGAACAGAGAAGATGTATAACCCAAAAAATCAATTAAGAAAAGAATCTGAGTCATATTTGTATATCTTAATTTCTACATCTCACATGTATACAAATCTTGGGCTGAATTTTAGACAGTGTTCCTGTGTGTAGTACTTAAAGATTTAACAAATGCTTCATTCAGTCTCAGAGGGATATTTCTGAACAGTGATATAAGCTACTACTTAATACTAGAGAGACTAAAATCTTATTTTGGAATTTGGTGAGATGCAGGCATGAGGAAAACCCATCAGACACTTTAGTGAAGGGTCACTGTACAATTAAAAAAAAACTGTGTTCTAGTCAAATAAATTATTCCAACAATGGAGGATGAAATTAACATACTAAGCAAGTATAGAAAAGGTGACACTCTATATTGAGTGCATCAGATAGTACTTTTTATCTATTATAAGAAATAATAAAATGTAGAATATATTATCAAGTCCAGATGGTATATTGTATGCTATACATAATGTCTGCTAAAAAAATCAATTTACTTTACATGTAAATATTTCATAAACCTGATAATTGCAAAAATAAATAGAAATAGATTCAAATGAGAAAGAATGTAAATGCAATTAATCTAGTATTTCAATGAGTTAAAGCTACTATAAATTGCTGAATGATGTGTACACTCAATGAATAAAGTAAATGCACCAATAAAGAAGAAAATAGACACTGAAAAACTGAACTATACACTAATTTAAAAGGTATATTACTAACCATAAGTATATCAAACTCTACCTTACTGAAAATGACTAGTTAATTTGAATTGAATTAATGAAGACCAACCAATACATTATACTGAAGATAACCATAAAAGGGAATTTTCAGGTAAAAAAGCAAATGTATTCCCTTAAACTATTATTAGAGAAAAATACACTTGTAAAAATTGAATTGTAAAAATGTTTTAATAGCTAAGCAGTGGTGGCACATGCCTTTATACCAGCACTTGGGTGGCAGAAGCAGTAGGAGCTCTGTGAGTTCTATAAGAGCTACTCCCAGTCAGGTTCCAAAGCTACACGGAAACCTTGTCTTGAAAAAATAAAAATTAAAAAAAATATTAGCAATGATACAAAATCATAAATGAATGAAATGGAACTGTATTTTCAAACTGTACATAAAAGATACAGGAAAAGCCTAGGTTAATGACTGAAGAAAAAGTATCAATATAAACAGACTCAATAAGCTTAAAAATGAAATAAATAAAAATTTATAAACTAACAAACACAATTGAAAATTCTTTGGAAGTCAGTGAAACAACCTAATTAAGTTTAAAGCATGAAAAGCTGATGTCCTAGGAAGAAGCAGAATAAAAATTAAATTGAATATACATGGATAATCAACAAATCACAGTCCTAAAGTACTCACGCTCACCCAACCTTGCCCCAGATCAAATGATTGTTACAAAGGAAGACAATGAAAACATCCTGCTTGGATGGGCATGGGAAATATGTGGGTAATGAGCCCACGAGCAAGCACATACAGCTAACAAGATTTATAAATGCG
Organism: Microtus ochrogaster; assembly: GCF_000317375.1. Taxonomy (NCBI): domain Eukaryota; kingdom Metazoa; phylum Chordata; class Mammalia; order Rodentia; family Cricetidae; genus Microtus; species Microtus ochrogaster. Next base: position 26,378,347 of record NC_022031.1, read on the forward strand.
AAATCAGCAAATACCAATAATGCAACAGAACAATTTCAGCATGTGACATGAGGTAAATTCTACCTTCATTTTTCATTGTTTTAGATAATTTTATTCATGCACACAATGAAAATTACCTTTCCCTCCTCTAACTCTCCCTTTACTCTCTCCATTTCCTCCCTTCCAGCAGGGTCAAAAATGTTATGAATGGAATACCAGGCGATATCAAGGGGAAGCATTTCAGAAAGGGCCTGAGGCATGGAAATATTCAAATATAAAGCAGGTGACTCTAATCCTATACCTTTACTACTAACAGATTAAATAAAGTCAAATAATAAAACTATCCTAAGTCAGATGCTCTCATGTAAAATAAAATATAAGCCTAAGTGAGGACACATGAAAATGGTAAAGGGATTTTGAAAATGAGTTGAAAAGCACCTTTAATTCAGAAATGGATGCAATGACTTCCAAAACTAGTTCACAGAAGCACTTCTGTTAGATGCTTCTCTGTACCCCATTATTCTGTACATTCCAATCTCCACTCTGTGAGTCAATTAAAGACATCTTCGTAGAAACAACAAACAAAGAGGAAATAATTGTCAGTGCCATGAGTTATGGACCACACGAAGAGGATGTTTTGAAGAAGCTCAGGCTTAGTACAGACCCGATTACCACCATATGTAGCTATGATCACGAGGCAGAATTTACTAATGGAGATGTTAATCTACTTTGTACTCAACAAAAATCAGGCAAAATGAGAAATTGTTATTATTATGAGAAGCTATTTTTCATGCAGTCATGTGAGAAATTAAAATGGAACAGATTGTTTTAGATTCTTCATGTATAAGTTTACCCAAAGTGGGGTGTGGGGGATCAAATACCAAAACTGTTCCAGAAGTTTTGTACACTCAATGAAAAAAAAATGTTATTTCAAAAGATAAGAGAAAAAGAAAAAAATTGAAACTATGTTCCTAATTAAAAATTTTTGGTAAGTTCAAAAACAAAACTTTTTAAAAACGTACTGAAAAGAAATATTGTTCATATTCAAAAATGAAACAGAAGAGAATGATGGCCTAGTGAAGATACCACTTTCCCATAGGCCCTCGGTGTGGTTCATAGTACCAACACCAAACAGTGACTACTGTCTACAATTCCAGTTTCAGGAGACCCAGCACCCTCTTTTACATGTAAATAAAAATGCCCAGATAAATAAAAGCAAATAAAAAACTACTAGGCTAGGGCAAGTTTGCTGACACACTGTGTCACACAGTAGTTAGAGCAAACGTGAAGGGAATCAAAGAATGACTCACAAAAAGGCACAATAATGGTTTATATAATTGTATCACCTTAAATGTTTGTTTTCAATAAATCAACATTTAGCATATTGGGTTTTGTGTTGAAACAACTGAAATCCATGTTTAATATATTCGGTCTCAAAGGTGTTAGAAATTACACAGTGGCAGGTTAAGAAAATGGAGTAAAGTCTCAGTTAATGTTCAGAACAAACAAAATTGGGAGTATACAAACATAAGAGAAGAGATAAAACTGCCATTATTTATAGAAGATACTATCCCCTAAATAGTTACCCAAGAGAACAATGAAAGAAATCAGAAAATTTTCTCAGTGCAAGACACCATCATATAAAATGTATTATCTTCCCCATATACCATCAGTCACCACTAGGAACACATAATGGAAAAAGTTTTCCATCACAACGACTCCAAAATAAATGATAAAATCTAAGATAAAATGAGGAAAACCATAAGTTGAAAGCTTTACAAAACATAGAAAAAGACTTAGTAGATTGAGAATCCTATTAAAAGCCTAGAGAAATGATTCGCCATTAAGAACATTTGTATTGACAAAAACTTATCTGATTCAGAAAAAGATTTATATCTGAAGTACCATAAGTCAATTTTAAAAGCTATATAGAAGAAAATTTCCACAGGAATTATGAGGATGACAATGAAAATAACACTAGAAAGTATTTTCTGCATTATGTCAACAATAACTTACAGTAACTAAAACAAACGGCTACAACTTTATTTTATCTATTATTTTGTCTAATGCTGCAAATTAAACTCACATTCTTATAGAACTTCCTGGCCTAAGAAATTATCCTGTGACTAAGCTACACTCTCAGAGTTTTAAATCCTTGAAAACACTCAAAAAAGCCTTCAAAATGTTTGTATGTGTGTATGTTGTTCTTTTGTGTTGTGTGTTATGTGAGGTAGGTATTTATGCTACATGCACATGAGTGTGTAAGTGTATTCACCCAGGCTCACACACACAAAGGATAAAGCAGTATATCTGATATCGTTTTCTGTCTCTCCCAGCCTTTCTGCCTTGTGACAAGAGTGCCTCTTATTGAAAAAAAAAATAATAATAATAAATAAAAAAAAGCTCACCAATTTCAACTTAGAAAAGTGGCCAGTGAATTATGGTAATCTGCCTATCTTCAGTCCCCAATGCTGGGATCATGAAATGACACAGCCACACCCAGCTTTTTATGAGTCCTACGTATTTGAACCCAGGTTCTATTGCTTGCAGGTTAAGAACTGGTATGCTAAATTAAGCCTATTTTGAATAATTTCAATTTCAAACTTAATCATCCAATTATATGGTAGTAAGATTGTCATTGTACTGAAAACTAAAAATATCATAAGCAATGATTGAAAAGAATGCAGCTAAACCGTTGAAATACTAGTATGCTAGAAAAGCCTTGGCTCTGACTGTCCGTGAAAAGTGAATGTCTGGGTCTTCTGCTGGAGGATCCCTCTCTCTAGACTTTGGCCCCTGGAGGCTATCCCATGCCCCACTTCCACCTAGCAAAGCCCCGGAGATCAGGGAGCAGTATCCCCACACCCATAACCATCTCCTACTGCACCTGTGACCATTGGAGCTTTGGCCCTGACTGCACCTGGAGAGGTTCCCAGCTGGAGGGCCCTGTTTTCCAAGCCCTAGGCCATGGAGAAATGTCTCATGTCCCACCCCAATCACCAAACCCCAGAGACCCCATAGCAGCGTCCCCATACCTGCAACCATTCCCACTGCACCTATGACAACAGGAGGCTTACCCTGACTGCACCTGGAGAGGAATTGCAGAGCTGTTAACAGAGACTAACAGAGGCAGGGCCCTGCATGCACGAGTAGGAAGAGTGACCACCTAAGCCGCAGGCCCCACCTAAATCATTTGGAGGAATAGATACGTAGGAGCCAATGCAAGAATACATTGAACAACCTAAAGAGCAACATGGCAACACCTGAACCTAGTGGTCCTACAGAAGGAAACCTGAATAGCTTAACCCAAAAAGCAGCAGAAGAAAACGTCCTTAAATATAACTTTATGAAAATGATAGAGCCCATTAAAGAGGAAATGAAAAATAACCTTAAAGAAATGAAGGAAAAAAAACAAAAAAATGGAAGAAATCAATAAATTTCTTGGATATGATTTTTAACCTGTGAGGCTCAAGTGTTTCAATCCTAGTTCTTCATCTAATGGAGCTCTTTGAGAATAATTTTGGGAAATTTAGGTTTTGGGGCCTAGGTGGAGGGAGTGGGTCTATATAGCTTTCCTTCTAGCGTGTGCTCTTTCTGCTTCTTGATTTATGGCTATAACAAACTACATCTAAAATTGCCACAACTTCTTCAGAAAGGGACTCATCTTGGCTCATGCTAAACCATGAGCCAAGATGAGTCCCTCCTACCTTAAATTGCTTTTTTCCGGTAGATGAATTGATAATACCCAGATCAAGACATGAAGACACTTAACAGATAAAAGATACTGAAAGGGGGAAACGAATCGCACCCAGTAAAAATATGTTAAGTGTATTTAGCTGAGGTTTGAGAAGCCTCATAAGGTAGAATCAATTGTAACGCCTGCACTACGGGATGGTTTGAGAGATGGGCAAGGGGCTGGAGATAAAAGCACAAGAGATAAGGGTCATCCATGAAGAGAGAATGCCGAACCGTTTATTCAAGCTTAGAGGAAACCTTATATACCTAACTGCAGCACAATGGAAATCCCCCCAGGCAGGTGGGGATTTACCAGGCTCAAGACAGGAGTAAACAACTCCCCATAGCTAACCACCAGTGGGGACAGAGGGAGCACAGGAACAAACAGGATGTTTGCTTGAAACTGCAAGCTATCCTCAATATGAGCCCCGGGGGAATCTTTTATAAATTAGTTTCATATTCATATTAATTGAAGTGATGATTTAGTACAAGTATCTGGAATGCCAGACATTTTGTTCCTACCTAAAGTGGCTGTTGCAGGGTAGTAGGCAGGTGCTTTTCAGGGCTGGTAAAGGCAGATTCTAGTACCACAGCACATACTCTAAAAATATTTTTACTTCTCACCAAATGAAAGTTGAATAAAATCTCAAAGGAACTGAAGTAAGCTCATAAGATTAACACATAGTGAATGGGTGAAGTATCCGCACATCTCAAGATTACAGGCTTCTTTAAGAATTTGTGTTTTCTCATGAGGAATTGAAAACAAAAAACATTTCATTTAAAAAGAAAAAAATGTTAAATTATCAGGAATAGGGTAGAGCTTTTTAAAAGACTGGCTATGGACAACAGCGCAGGCAATACAGAAAATTGCACACACCTTCATATGGATACAAAGAGTCACATATGGTTTTAAAAACACATAAATCCTTTAGAAAATTGATGATCACTTATTTACTTTCAAACCAGGGGTCCAAAGTAGAACAGAGTTGCTGAGTATTCCTTTCCTTTTATGAACTTATGAAAACGAGCCAGTACATACAGATTAAGCTACTCTGAAGAGTGTTGGAAATGTAGTTTTTACACCATATGCTTTGTATAAATCCTGCTCATTATGGGAGCGATAAAAGATGAGGCTGAGATACTTCTTTATTGAATAGTTCATTAAATCTCTGTACGTCAGAGCAGAAATCAGTAAGCATTCAAAGTAATTTGTGCCTAATTTACTTAAAGTATTTCTGATTTCCATTTGTAACTAATTGATAGTGTAGAAAGAGAGGGTAATGATGATGAAGCTGCCTTAGGGTGTTATGTTAATAATTTATTAGGTTGCTTACATATTATAAGTTGAATAATATGCCCACATTTCTTTTAAAAGTCATGGCTTACTATAAATAGCATTTTGTTTTAGAGTTTGTGGAACGCAAGGAAACTGGATCTAAGGTTGACATTAATTTGCAATTTTATTGGATGCAGCTCATCATGGGCAACCTTCTCAGGGAAAATCATGCTGACAGGTGCCTATCCAATTTTCTCTCTTTCACTTCCAGTTCATAAGAAAAGTACAGTCTTGCACTTTCAAAATTATTCTCCAAATAACACTGCATTAGCATTTTTTTTTGTAACTTTGTTGTTCACACCCAACTGGATTGCTATAGTTAGTGGTTGTAGTTAAAACAATTCCTGACCGATGGAATAATACTGAGATCAATTTTTGACCACTAAAATGTTTTAAAGAACTTTTCTAAGATTTAAGTGGTAAAAGGCACTTAAGAACTTTGCCAGGAATTTTGACGTTGCTACATTACTCTTGTTTAACTTTTTGTTTAACTTTATGGCTAAGATATACAATATATAATGAGTTACTATTTCAGATCAATGCCTGGAAGTATTTGCAGTAGAAACAAGAGGATCCCAAGTGTCAGGCATAGGGAAAGTAGCAGTTCCTAACCTATAAACTTTCTTTTGACTGAATTGTAAACTAAAAGATCACTCAAAATGGCAAAGCCAGACTTAAAAAGTTTATATGCAGGTTACATACAATTTGATGCATGGCTACACTTAATCATTTAAACAACTAGTAGTAACTAAATAGAATTCATCACCTTCCTTGTGTACTACAACCAAACTTATGACAGAAGCAATGTAAAACAATAAAAGGTTAACTTGGTCTCCACTATAGAAGTTCCAGACTGTCTGGAAGCAAATAGTAGTACTGACACTATGAAAAGGCGTTTGCTCACCAGAATTCTCAGACCTCTGAAACTGTTACTTACGGTGGCAAAGTGTGTTCAAGGTTAAATTAAATAAAATTTCTCCTTACCTAATAATGCACAGAAAATATTATTCCATTAATGCAAATTTAATTGACTTCACTAAGTTTACAAATAACAACAGAAATTAACTTAACACTTACCTATTCTATAAAAGTGAATTTTACTAGTTATTGTTCTTTGTACACCTTTTCTGTTCTTTGTTATCAATTTACATGATTAATTTAACAGCAACTACAAGGCTTTGAAAATAAGGTTGAGTCGTCAAATACTTATTGTGTAGCTTTAGTGTACAAATTAAAAGCAAGTGAGCTTTTAAACAAGAGCCTCACAATAACGAAAAAGGAGTAAAATCATTGGAGGTAGCAATTGGTTCATTCTAGCTTTTGGAGAAATGGATAGAGACTGCTTGAAGAACTAGAAGCTCTCAGCACAGATCACTCTTCTAGACTATCAGGAAGCTTCTTATGTATGTTAAATTTCACTTGTCTCAAAAATTTATCATAATTCTTCCATTAAACATTTTATTTATTTTATTAAAAGAAAACAAACTATCTTTGTTTCATTATACAAAACAATCCAAGTTCCCACTCCTTCCTCTCCTCCCATACACTTCACCTTTTCCCTCACCTAACCCTCCACCCCCTACACTCCTCAGAGAAGGTAAGCACATTGTTTGGGGGAAAATCAAAGGCCTTTCTTATTATATCTAGGGTGAGCAAGGCATCCATCCAAAGAGAATAGGTTCCCAAAAAGTCAGTACAAGCAGTAGGGATAAATCCTGGTGTCACTGCCAGTGTCCCTGCAGTCTGCCCCAGCCATACAACTGTCAACCACATTCAAAGAGACTAGTTTGGTCTTACTCTTGTTCCTTCCCAGTCCAGCTGGTGTTGGTTCCATTAGCTCGGGTAGACTTTTTCCGTGAGTGAACCAATCATGGTTTTGACCTCTTTGCTCATATTCTCACTCCTCTCACTCTTCAACTTAACTTCGGGATCTCAGTCCAGTGCTCCCATGCAGGTCATTTCCATCACTTTCTGGATGAAGGTTCTACGGTGATATTGAAGATATTCATCGCTCTGACTATAGGACAAGGACAGTTTAAACCCCCTCTCCTCTATTGCTTAGGGTCTTAGGTGGGGTCAACCTTGTGGATTCTTGGGGATTTCTCTAGTGCCAGGTTTCTTACTAGACCCATAATGTGTCTCTCAGTTCAGATACGTTTCCTTGCTCTCTGTTCTTTCTCCATCTAGACCATCTCTTTCCCTCAAGTTCTCCTCCCTCTCTCCTTCTCCTTTTATCTTCCCCTTCCACCTTCCTGTCTCCTCCACCCCCATGCTCCCAATTTTGCAGGACAATCTTGTCTATTTTGACTTTCCATGTTGATGTATATATGTTTTCCTTAGGGTTCACCTTGTTACTTAGCTTCACTAGGATTATGAATTATAGACTCAATCCTTTGTTTGTAGTTAGTGTCCACATGTGAGTGAGTACATACCATATTTATCGTTTTGAGTCTGGGTTACCTTACTCAGGATGGTGTTGTCTAGTTCCATCCATTTGCATGAGAATTTCAAAATGTCATTGTTTATTTTTCCTCTGAGTAGTACTCTATTGTATAAATGTGCCACATTTTCCTTATACATTCTTTGGTTGCGAGGCATCTAGGTTCTTTCTAGGTTCTGGCTATTACAAATGATGCCACTATGAACATAGTTGAACGTGTGTCTTTGTAGCGTGATTGAGTATCTTTTGGGTATATGCCCAAGAGTTTGCTGGATCCTGAGGTAGGTTGATTCCCAATTTTCTGTGAAACTGCTATACTGATTTCCAAAGTGATTGTACAAGTTATTATTACAATTTAATGAAGGTAATTTGTTGGGTTTTGTATGCAAAATAAAGCTTTTTAAAAAGAGTCACACACAAAATTCACAATTTGACAAACAAATTTATAGATAAATTAAGTGAATCATGTTTTCATTAAGTTTGTAAATAGCAACATAATTTAAATTGCCACTTACTGATTTAATAAACGTGATTTTACTAGTTATTGTTCTACGTACATGTTTTACATGTTTGTATTCTTTGCTCCTTTACGCATCCTTTACATTGAAGCTTTTCTCCAGCACCCTAGGAAAAGGTTGTGCTGTAAGCTGTTGGTGTTTTTGTCATCAAACTTTTTAATACACATGACTAGAAGCTGATTTCAGCCTCTTTCCACCAAAAAAAAAAAAAAAAAACGTATAAAAAAAAAAAAAAAAAAAAAAACTCAGCCAGATAACCTTTTATCAATCACTACAGACAATAAAGGACAATAAATAGTTTTCACACTATTTTATTTACTTATTTTGCTATTTTATGTTTTCTGTAGTGTGTGTGTGTGTGTGTGTGTGTGTGTGTATGTGTGTGTGTGTGTGTGTCTAGAGTGGAAGAAGTCAACACTGGATATCTAGCTGTGTTTCTTCCCAATTTTATTTTGGCAGGGGCCAAAAATCATGTCGATTCATCTATGCTGGACAGAGAATGAGCCCTGTGCATCCTTTTGTCTCTGCCTTTCTAGCAGCTATGGAATGAGCAGTGTGCATGGTCACACGGACTTTTACATGGCTTCTGGTGTATGCAGCAAGCACTTTACCAACTAGGCAATCTCCCCAGCACTTATAACTTTATATAAAGAGAAATTGTTGCACAAATTCTAATTTGTCTAAATAACAAAAACCTGGAGACAGGTATCGGTGTAAATGCTGAAATATCAGAGGCGTAAAGGAGCCAGCGACTAAAGAGAATTGTTTACCTTTACCAAATCCTCAGACAGAATGGGGTATCCTGATTCCACAAGTCCTCAGACTGAATCCTCAGACTGAATACTGCCTCTATGAAACCTAAAACTGAATCCTGAGTTCCTGTCTGCTCCTGCCTTATAAACCTCTCTCTGCCCAGACTTATTACTTCCCATCACTACCTCCCTTTTGCTGGGATTAAAGGTATGAGCCGCCACCATCTGGCTATGTTTCTCTTTAAGATTTTTTTCAATCTTCTGTAGTCCAGGGTGGCTTTGAACTCATAGAGATCCTTCTGCCTCTGCCTCTCGGATGTTGGAATTAATGGTGTGTGCAACCACTGCCTAGCCTCTATGACTAACTAGGGTGGCTAGCTCTGCACTCTGATCTTCGGGAAGGTTTTATTTGTTAAAGCATAAACAAAATATCACCACAAGAAATCGTCCCACAATTTTAATTTAACAACAATACAAGTCATTCTATTTTATCAAAAACTGAGAAAAACCATTTGAAAAAACTAAACTAAAGGAATATCAACTTTTTAAAAAAAAATTCATTATTAAATTGTTGGAAAGCAGCATAAAGTATTCTTTGGAGTCCCAATTTAAACAGTCATGAATGAGATTTTGTTTTAATTCAAGTTAATCACGATGTGATACAGGAAATAAGGTTGACATCTGTAGGAGAGAAAGCATACACTATTGTCTTTGCCTTCACTGTAAGTGCGTCCTTTAGTGAGACATCCACTCTCCCACAACTACCTGCTTGGCATTCCTAAAGCAATTGCTCAGAACTCTTTCATCTGTTTAGGGTAAGTCCACATGCAAGCATTCTTATATCCTACACCCACTTAATTGATTAAACCAGTAAAATTTTGGTTAAGTATTACTAGAAAGATTAGTAAGATAGGTTGTGTTTAAAAAAAAATGAAAAAAATACATATTAACAAGCCTAGTTCCTACTAAGGAAGAAATATTTGTAACCCAGCGCTAAGACTGTTTATTTAGCTTTCATAATAGATGTGAATGCTGGGTATTGTTTGTTAACAATAATGTTAATGGATCTGGATAAATTTTGACCTCTATTATTGTAATGAATAAGTCAAAATAAGAACCTATATTTAATTTTTGCAAAATTTTCCAAAATACTCTACATATTGGAACAGGAAAAATACTGAAATGAACTCATAGACATAACTGCAGAAGGAAGAAGTATAAAGGTTGTGCTTTTTGACAATCAAAAATTTTACCATAATTTGAATATAATGAAAATCAATTCAATATCATTCTATTCATGGAGCTTTGAAATATGTTTTAATAATTAACAGTGCATAAAATTTTATGAATTTTATTCACACACATTTTACCTTTCTATGTTTTACGTATTAAAACATGTGGGAGAGGTAGCAATATTTTACTAATTCTTAAACACAGCTTGTGTAAACACAGGAAATTAGTGATAATTGCTTTGGGGGCTTTGATTATTTCTTATTTCATTTTGAGACAATGGACATTATACTTGCTATTTGATAGATATTTGTAACACAAAGGTACTAACTATGGAAATATTTAAGAATATGTCATAACCGACCACCTTCATGAATATCTCCAAAGCTCTTGCTAAATTCTTCACTGTGAACTATTTGGGAGTGTATTAGCTGTTTTCTGTTGCTGTGATAAAATACCATGATGAACGCAATCTACAGGAGGAAGAGTTTATTTGGCTAATAGTCCTAGAAGGATAGGAATTTATCACGATGAGATTTACAGCAGAAAGCACCAGGCATGCTGTGAGGGACAAGAAGATGAGATTCATATTTTCAAATGCAAGTTGAAGCAGAGAAATGAACTAGAAGTGGCATAGGGCTATTAATCTTAAAGCCCACTCCAAGTGACATTCTTAGTCCTGAAAGCCTGCACCACCTTAAGCTTCCCAAATAGCAGCTAAAGAATATGTTTTCAAAGCCCAATCCAATATGGGATATTTCTCATTCAAACAACCAAAGGGAATTTCTC
>NC_022031.1:26389248-26398063 GCF_000317375.1 Microtus ochrogaster
TCTTCTCTCCTCCTTTATCCATATTTAGCATTCTCCTGGTTAGTCAGTTTCCCATGTTACACACCTAAGAGCTCTTCCATATCTAATCCAGTTTAGATGAAAGTTGTTTACATTTCAACAGCAAGTTTATTGAGTTTGCAAACTCCTCCTCTTTGCCAAATAATGTACATTCAAGAGTCGACTTTTCCAGATGCTACTCATAGTTTTCTTAATGACACCATCCCAAACCAGACCAAGATCCTTGATGTAATGTGGACATTGCAACTTTGTCATTATCACATATCAGTAATAACAACATCTCAGAAAGGAGTTATCCTCGTGGAACAGATTGATGCATTAGTTGGTTTTATAGGTATTTGGAAAGCCTCTGACTTTGGTAATTAGATGATGATAACAGTAAGAATATCACAGAAATTATATTAAACCTTTATAATACGCATGCTTTTGTAAACACTGTTTTTTTCCCTCCACGTTTACCGTCTGTTTAAAGACTCATCCCACTCATGCAGATGCTTGTCAGATGTATTGGCAGCCTAAATGGCATGGCTTTCCTCCTCTTCCTCATCTTCCTCCTTCTTCCTCCTTCTCCTACTTTTTTCCCTCCTCTTATTTTCCTCTTCTGGGACACTGGTGAGGATTATAGCTTAATTTAGGCTTTAAAAAAAACTCTAATAAAAATGTTATTGAAATTAAAAATAAAACAAAACATTAAAAAAACATAAAAAGTTGGGCAGTGGTGGAGCATGCTTTTAATCTTTTAATCTCATCATTTGGATGGCAGAAGCAGGAGGATTCCCTGCGAATTCTGGTCTACAGAGTGCACTCCAGTTCAAGCTTAAAAGCTACACAGTAAATCCCTTTCTCAAAAAACAAAAATTAATAATAATAATAAATAAAAATAAAACAAACAAAAAACAAATCAAAATTTTTAAAGAATTCATGGATTATTACAATAAGAATTATGGATTATTACAATAAGAACTCATGAATTATTACAATAAGTATCTTTACCTACTGAGCTGCCTTGTCTGTTCTTCTACCAGTTATTCTTATAGATAAGCTATAGTCTTAACCAATAATCTTGTCAGAACATTAAATGGAGGATTCAAAGAAAAACACAGGAAAAAAGTAAAAATCCAGTTTGAAATACAAAATCATGTGTGACAAAGAAATGATGTATATGTGTGGGGTTAGGGCCTTGTCACTAAAAAAAAGGGGATAATAGTAAATAATGTCAAGGGCTTTACATAAATATGTGCATAACATGAATGAAGGAAAATATAATAAAAACACTAAAATAAGTGTAAAATGTTAAAAATTTAAAATTAATAGCTTAAATAAAGAATAGCTGATAGGAGAATGCACCAGTCAGTTCAGTAGGTAAAGATACTTACTGCCAAGACTGAAGACACTGGCGATTTCTCAGAAAATTATAAAACAACCTTCTTCAAGACCCAGTGATACCACTTTTAGGTATATATATCCAAAAGATGATCAATCATACCACAAGGACACATGCTCAACTATATTCATAGCAACACTGTTTGTGATAGCCAGAACCTGGAAACAACCTAAATGCCCCTCGACCAAAAGAAAAAAAAATGGATAAGGAAAATGTGGTATGTTTATACATTGACGTATTATACAGCAGAAAAAATGACATCTTGAAATTTGCAAGCAAATGGATAAATCTAGAAAACATAATATTGAGTGAGATAACCCAGACCCAGAAAGACAATTATCATATGTACTTACTCATAAGTGGTTTTTAAACATAAAGCAAAGAAAGCCAGCCTATAAATCAGAATCCCAGAGAACCTAGATAACAATGAGGACACTAAGAGAGGCATACATGGATCTAACCTACAAAAGAAATAAAAAAAAGACAAGATCTCCTGAGTAAATTGGGAGCATGGGAACCATGAGAGAGGGTTGAAGGGGTAGGAAGAGGAAGTGGGGTAGCAGAGAATAATTTATAGTTCAATAAAATCAATAAAAAAATTTAAAAAAAGAAAAAAAAAGACTATAGCTTATCTAATAGCAGAACTTTTATAATGCCCTCCCCTTGCTGCCTTTTTGATCATGTGTATTCAAGTGATTTTATTCAAACCCTAGTCACTGTGAATGTTTTATTTAGTCTTTTTGTTCTGTCTGAAAAACTAAAAAAGGGTGAGAGTTGGGAGATGCCTTTCCTTTAGTGAGAAAAGTTTCACAAAGTTTACTTTGTCCTCAAAGACAAATCTTTTTATGGCAAGAATCTTCTTCTTGTGTTTTTCAAGAGTTAATCTCTACTTGCTCGATACTGGATGATACTGCTCAGATCTTAGTTATGAAAATATATGAGGGATCCTGGAACCAAAATTAAGATGCCACTATGTCTATTATACTTAATATGTGTTCTCTTACTCTCCATATATAGTGTTGATCTGTCAGTATTTTTATCATTGGGCTTATTACACTTAAAACTCTACTGACCTATGGAAGCACCTGTGGTCTTAGAGGGCAAACCACTGCCATTTCCATATATGAATATGTTTTCTAAGTTGAGAGACAATTTTGTGCTGGACACTATATATAAGACTGGTCCAAGAAATGCTAGTTGCTTATCAATTTTTGATCATTTTCTCTATTTAACAATGGTGTAAAGACTTTACATTCCCTATGGGCTCAAACAACCATTGCATGTCCAGCACATTGGATTTTTTTTCACATTAAGTTAAATTTCTCTCTCCATTCAGACATCTCAATGTTTAACTACCCGGTTAGATTTGAATCTGTTTTGTTCCGTGTCCATACTTGATGATGCTGTAAAATCGTATGGCCTTGGGATGATGATGTGACTCAAATATACAAAATGTGCAAGTTTCTATTTTCAAACTTCAAATTTTCACAGGCTCATCCACTCAAGAATCCTTTCTTCCTTACAAATAATTTTGTCTGTGTGTCTGCAAAATGGTTTATTATAGAATTTGTAGTAAGACAAATATTTAATTTCAGTTTTAAAAGATAAATTAATAAAATATTTGAAAAACTAAGACATTAGGGAGGGAAATTGGGGGAAAGGAAGAGGTGGAAATTTTTAACAAACAAAAAAAAACTAAGGCGTGTAATGTGGCAATGCCTATAAAGGTATTGCTGCCCACACAAGTAGTCTTATTTTCCACAAATAGGTATGGCTGTAATGAACACTCATATACAATGCTTATATGGCTAATTACATACATTTATCGTTAATATCCATTTGCATTTATTTTAAGTTTGTGAGTTGTAAGACTATTTGGAGGTCAAATATTAATTTGCAGATGGGGATTTGGTTCTATTAGCAAAATACTTGGTGTAAAATGTGAGGAATAAGATTCAGATATTAAGCACACTTGTAAATATGGTCTTGTTGTAGTTCTCCAGTCTCAGCCCTGGAGGTTGAAGGCAGAGGGATCCTGGGGTCATGAAGGCCAGCACTCTATCAAAAATGGTGAATTTTAGGCACAGTGAGAAATCCTGTCGAACTTTAAAGTGGAAAATGACGGAGGACAGCAAGGGTTCTCCACCTCTGCCTGCTAGTATGTACCTTATATGCACACACATACATAAGCAAACATCCTCATTCATCCCACATACAAACCACACATACACAGAAATACACACATTCTTACACGCATAAAGGAATAAAATCTTAATTTCATTCTGTTGGAAGTTGATTGGTTTTATAGGCTTCATATATATTTCTGCTAAATTAAAATTATCCATATTTAATTATTGCAGTTACTAAGATGAAACTTCTTTGAAAAAAAACATTGGATAGTTTTTCTTTGAAAATAATTGCTGAGGATACAGTAGGGTGTGTCAAGAAGGACAGCTCATTCTCGAGGAAACTGCAAGGCTTTGGCTAAAAGAAAAAAAATAAAATGATCTCTGAGGAAGTGAGAGATAGGATTAGCAGGCCTATGCTATGCAGACCTTTCAAATCGATTCCTTTCCAATTTACCAATATATACTTTGTGATGATACATCATGTCCCATTCTGTTATTTTTAACAAAATAGATTCCTTGCTGTGATAAGTAGAGTGTTTGCTAATTTAACCTCAAAATGGATTCTACCAAGGCAGTAAGTCTTGTTTTCCCTTCAGCTTTCGAAAATTGCTCAGTGCTATATATAATCTAAAGGGTGGTGCTAAATGGTTTATTGTATTACAGAATAGCATTAAAGTAATTGAAGCAATATAATTTTATGATTGCCATCTTTCTGAGTGAACCCTCATAATCCTAGTTTAAAGCAGACAATGCAGGACCCATTTTATTGATAAAATAGTTGAATATGGCAGAAAGTATTTGAGTCGATGGACCACAGTCATGGCATGCCAAGGTAATATTTTTCCTGAGTCTTTGTTCTTTCTTAATAAGAAGGTCCTTTATTTGATTTTTATATATTTATGTTTAGCTCAATCCAAAATAAAATTACATATATAAATTTCTGTTGGAAACTTATGATATTAATGAGGGAAAAAGAGAACATAGTTCAAGCATGAAAACTTCAGATACTAATAGTATTAATATATTTTATTATTTAATTGAAAATTTACATAACAATCTCAGTTCCCACTTCCTGTCTTCCTCCCACTCCCTCCACCTTCCCCTTCACCCCAAACCCCCTCCATTCTTTTTCCTCCTCCCAGTTTCTTCCCATTGCGCTCCATCCTGTTTTCCTCATAAGAAAGCAAACAAGCTTCTAGGGATTAAATAGAATATAATAATGGAAAATGAAAAACAAACAAATAAGAGTAAGACAAAATAAACAAATGCAATGGAAAGAGTCAAATAAATGACACAAGAAACAGATAAAAGAGGACAGACCAACTCATTTGCACACTCAGAAATTCCATAAAAACACTGCATTGGTAACTCATAATATATACAGAAAAAAATCTGTAGGATAAATTATAAGAGAAACAAATTAAAAATATATAAGTAAAATAAAAATAAGAGTGAAAAACAAATCAAACAAACAAAGAACCCCCCCAAACCTTAATATGATACTATGAGTCAAGGAATCTCCAAAGGTACCATTGAATTTGTTGCTATTGGCTATCTACTGCTAAGCCTTCAGTCTACCTCTAAGAGTAGAATGGTACAGACAGGTTGACAATGCCTATCCTTGCCAGGTTAGAAAGCCAGATAGGCTCCACTATGAACACATATGTGATGAAAAGGTGGGAAAGATAGAAAGACAGAGTGGTACATTCACTGTGGAGAGAGGAAGAACTCCAGAAGTAACAGTGTTGACAGGTGTGAGAGAGAGGGCTGAGTTTGTCACTGGAACACGCACTTGCCAGGTAAGGTCAGCAGCTTGGTTTGCAGCAATCTGAAGCTTTTTCAGAAGCTGACTCAGCCCTGAACACAGCTGAGGTATCACCCTGGCTCTATGAATCAAGAGATGAGAAACTGTTTACTTTCTGGATTAGACCACCCTGGTCCAGGATGACGCTGGAAGCCATGTTGATGTCCGTGGTCCATGTGGATGTACTTGGTCTGTGCCATTAACTCAAGTTTTCTGGTGTCCTTGGGACTTGTGTTTTGTGGGGCAGTGTTGCTGTGAGTTACTTACGTAGCTACCTGAGATCTTGTTTAGGTCCATGGTCCCTGCTGCCATTGAGGGTCAGGGATGGGTCGGTAGTCCTGGTACAGCCAGGTGGCTGTGTTGATATCTGTAGCCAAGGTCATGCAGAAAACAGTGGTCAGTGTTGCCATATGAAGCCATGTTGATGCTATAGGGCTGTGTGCAGTTCACAGACCATGTTAAAATAAGTTGCAACTGTCTGGGGTCATGATGATGTCCTTGGTCCATACTACCACTGAGGACCATGTGTGGGTCCATGGTCCTGATGTAACCAGAGTCTGGGTTGATGTCCGCGGACTGAGTTACCACCTAAGGCCATTGGGATGCCCGTGGTCTGTGCTGTGGCCTGAAGAAATGTTGATACCCATGAGCCATACTGCTGTTGAAGTGTAGGCTGAAGTGAGTTTCCTGTGTAGCCATTTGAATTCAGGTTGATGTCCACAGTCTGTGCTGCCATGTCTGTATCCTTTGTCGTGAAGCTGCAGGGAGCAGTGATCGTGGTCTGTGCTGTCGTCAGGAACCCATGCTGTCGTATGGATGCCCATGATCCATGCCCTCTCTGACTGTAAAGAGCAAAGATGATGGTTTGTTGGGATCAGCAAGACCCCAGATCCTGAATTCTTGTAATCCCCTGATCTGAGTGCCTACAGCTGCTCTGAGCACAAGACCTTCAGGAGTTCCTGATGGCAGGAGAGTGGGTTCTGGTGCGTTTGGCTGGGGCGTGGCTATCTCTATATAATTTGCCCCTGAACACAATAAAGGGGGCATTCTTGGGGGAATTCAAGGATGAGCCGTTTCAATGTTTGTCTGTGTGTGTTTGTGTATTTTAACCTCCAGCCTCCTTGCCCGAAGCTCGTGAACTGGGTGCCAGCGCACAGAGCGCAGACACGGGAGCGTGGTGTGCGGCAATGGCTCCTCTGGCAGAAATATTGATGACTGCAGATGCATAGTTGAGAGACAAACAGGGAAGACTTTAAGGACAAGCCCTACTCCACACAACATGTCCCCAAAAGTAACAGTCTAAACAGGAAGGCATCAAAGACAGCTCTTTAAAAATTGTGGCAAAAGCCGGGTGGTGGTGGCACCCAGCACTCAGCAGGTAGGGGTGAGCGGATCTCTGTGAATTCGAGGCCAGTCTGGTCTACAAGAGCTAATTCCAAGACAGACTCCAAAGCTGCAGAGAAACCCTGTCTCGAAAAGAAAAACAAAACAAAACAAAACAAAAAAAAAAGTGCGATAAGGATGAAGACTTGTAGTTCTTCACAAATCATGGCTTCTGTTGGGGGTGCCAGGGGGGAATGACTCAGTTCTATTTATGGGGCAGGCCACTGAGAGTTGGACTATGCTTCACTGGCCATAAAAATATCACAAACTGGACTCACCTATTTCTTAGTTACCATGATTTTTATTTTTGGCGGGGGGTGGGGTCACAAGGTTTGGGGGAGCAGATATTGAACGACTGGAAAAGGTGATCGGAGTATTTAATGTGAAATTCCCAAAGAATCAATGAAAGGATGTGTTATGTTAGAGTACATTGTTGCCCCAGGTATAAACTCTTTAAGAAAACTAAATTTTCATCTGCATGTGGTTATCGTCAATGGGATGCATCTTTTGAAGTATTCACGGTCTTCTTTACATTTTGCAAAAGACTTTGGCTTACACATAGATAGAAATCAATGGAAAAATAATACTCCAAACCAAAGTATAGTTTATTTGCTTTTAAAGGGGCAAAAAGCAGTCTTTGGAGTGATTACTCATATTCCACTGAGAGCTAGGTGGTTTGCAGAATGAAAACCTTTGGATTTCTATGATGTCCTGTGACCCTGAGAAATTATGGAAAATATATAACAGAAAGTTGAAGATAAATATTGAAAGTTGAAGATAAAAAATAAACATATCCTCATGTATTTCAATGTGACATGTTGTGTTGGCATTGTTCTCTATAGCTTTTTTTCTCTTCTTCTATTAATTTTAGTGTAACAAAAATAAACTCAGAAAATTCAGGAATAGGAGTATGCAGCTATAGTACAACTCTTTCTATTGTAAGATACATCACCTTGTCTTCTCATCAATAATGTTTTTCTCATGCTGATTTACATCTCTGGCATGTAGACTACAATGATGCTCAAGACAGTACTTGGCAGTTTTTACTTCTTATGCAATGTGTACAGGCCCAGGTCAACATGGCATGTCACTTTATGTTAACTAATCAGCTTGAAGTGTTCGTATTGTAGATACCGTGCTAACCGTGGAGAGAAAGCTTCGTTGCATGTCTCGGTCTTTGAAGTAAGTGAAAGCTGCAAAGAAGAACTGGATTTCTGAGAAGGATGAGATGCAGTCCACATTTGAATTGCTCAGATTATATTTTAATGGAAAATGCAGCTTGAAAAGAAGAAATAGGGCATTCTGTCAGAGTATCTAGTTCAAAATGGTGGTCACAATCCACCAAGGGTCCCTAGTTCCTTCCAGCTTTAAAAGTTTTATTTTCAATTTAAATATTTGACTGTGCTGAGGCATGAAAATCTTCCCTACAGGCTACAGTGAAGTAATGTACTGCAATACTAATGTCTATATCTGGGAAAAAGTTACTGTGATGTGATCCTTTAAGAAATGGATCTTGAAAGAGAACAAGAATATTGCTCAGCCAGTGAGATGGTGAAATATGGCTGGCTGCATCTTTGAAATGGGTATTGAATTGCTACAAAATGCAGGGATGCAAGAAAATGAACCAAAGTGATAACAGTGTCATTCCTTGCATGATTCCAGTGGAAAGACAAGCTGTGTTAACTTCCAAAAATAGAGCATGAAACCTAGCAGTTGAAACATGCTGCTTGTATCATTCCTACATTTATTTGATCACATAACAATTCATATATAGGTGGGAAAATCATGCACTTAAATTTTTATGAATAAACCTTTCACTCAGTTTAAAATAGCTCACCTAACATTGGGGAAACAACACCAATATGGAAGACTCACATAAACAATGGAAAAAGCTGCTCAACTGCACTCATTCAGACATTCACAGTCCTCACTGAGAGACTCAGACTGACTGACCTTCTAGTAAAAGACCAGAAGGGTTCTTTTTCAAGTGCTCTTTGATACGCCAATATCTTTTCTTGCTTTTTATAAGAACTTTATAAAAGAATTAGCTACAAAGAAATATTAAATAAATGAATAGAAAACTACATTTTTTTTTTT
>NC_022031.1:26398163-26401748 GCF_000317375.1 Microtus ochrogaster
AGTGCTGGGATTAAAGGCGTGCGCCACCACCGCCCAGCAATCTGAATATTTTTGTCATAGTAAACTATATATATTAATATGCTGAATAATTCTATCATTCTTATACTTAGTATAATTTTAAATATGATTATGACTTACAAAGTACAGATATAAATGGAAAATCATATAATGCAATTATTTTTATTCATTTGTGCTTAAAACACCCTTGACTTATATATTAGCTCTGCCATATTGGAATGTATTTATTTCAAAGATTTCTCAAGACCCCCACATATGGCACTATGTAACAAGATATTGACTTTAAAATTTGCAATTTATTTGAAATTTTTCTTGATTCCGATTCTAAGAAAGCCATAAAGAACTTAACGTGTACTATAGTAATTTCTTAAACATGGTGGTAGATTCATTCACGCTGTTATATGGTAGAAGAACATATGCACCTTCGTGCAACACAAATAGTCCATTTTATTGTTACAACACAGTTATTCATGATGCTCTTGTTCAATATTCTTAGTCAAGTTACAGCAAACAGTGATAGCATGAGCATTTTGTGTCCCTGGAAAGCACATATACATGCCCATTGCTCATACGCATGATGCTGTTTCATAGAATATGCAAATGAGAAATTTAGGAGATACTCTCAGATCTCTGAGGAGTGGCAGAATCAAATCTGGAGAATCAAATTAAATGTATCATTAAAGTAATGCTAATAATTAAATATGTTGGTATATGAAGAGAATAATGAAATATACATTTATGATGTTATCAGTTTACTGTCTCAGCTATGGTTGCTTTGTTTCTGACATACCTCTCCATTTGTAACTAATATTTATAATTCTATTTCAATGAACTAAGTAATATCCCTATGAAATGATTTAATTATGGAAACACTATAGATCTTATTTTAGAGGAAGTCAAAATTTGGATTTTCATTTGGTTGTGTTTTATGTAATTATTATGGAGGAAGAGTGTATATAATCACTATTTTATGGAGTTCAGAGAAAATAAAACTGTCAAAATCTTAAGGAAATCCATATAGGAGATATTACAAATTATAAGAAAATATTGAGAGAGCTCAATTTTTTCATATGTGTCATATGATTCATCTAACATTATTAGGATATTAAAGTAACCCATTTTTTTAAAGTAACTAGTCTATTAAACTATGATGTCTATAATAGCTTCCGTGTCCATTTGCAATTGAGTAAGTAGCTGATGAAGTTATTCAGGAAACAGCTTTTCATTGAACCAGATACATTCTGAAGACAAATGCTAAATAAATTAAACTTCAATACCATGCTCAAATTTTTTAAACATTAAACTAGAATTAATGTCACTAGATTAATTTCAAATATAATAGTACAGATTAATCATTGCAGCAAGTGATACATTTTAGGGTTTGAAATGTATGTAGGAAGAGTTTTATACTGAGTAAAAGAAAAAACTTGGAGAAAGGGTTTGGCTTCTTTTGTGCAGTTATGATGACCTCATTTAGAATGTAGGACCCCTAAGTAAATGGTAAAAACAATAGTCAACTTTCTGCCCTCTGGAGAGTAATTATCAGAGTAAACTCTGTAATCAGCACATTGGGACATATGGTAGCCAGAGGGGTTCATCCTAGTTATGAGTGTTGATAAATAGCCCAGGGAATTCAGTGTCCATGCACAGGAGAAAGTATCTACCCTTGTCTACACTCAAGTGACGATGCTTCGAGCATTATTTAATGACTCACTGTCTAAAACCGCAGTTATTTCAAACATTAAAATATACCTTCCAACAAATCCCTAAACCATGTAAATCATTAGTTATCCAAAACAAAATATTTCAAGATTATATGCCCTTTTGTTTTTACTCGGACATTTGGTACCTTCTTTCTCTATGCTAACCTTTGGAAAATGTATTTTTAAGTGACACTAAAATAGGAAATCGAGTACTAGTACTAGAAAAAAATGGGTTGTGAAAGCAATTGCATTGGAAAATTAGATGAAAGCACTTAATGTTCATTACACAAAATATTTTGCACTGTTAAGTCAGAAATGAGTAGCGCTGCAATATCATATAGGGACTATTCAATATCATATGTAGCAAAGGCCCTTGGTGCTATTGTTTAATTGATACATAAAAGTAAGTGGTAATGTTAGAGGTAACACTATGTTCTAGACTGAGGAATCACAGAGCACATTCTATCCAACATTAACCAGATGGCTTGGAAAAGGAATCAAGTGTTCATGTCCTTGTTGTCCAGAGACAGCAGGCAACCCCAACAGCTCTGTGCTCTATACCCTGTATCTCGGCTCTGCTGAAGTATAATTTCTTTGCTAAAAATTAGTGTGTTATTTTCCTAATGTCCCATTTTATAAAAATGTCTTTAGTTGTCAAAGAATTCTGACTCACTATGAGCTAAAATGGGAAAGCAAAAATAAATTTTTCTTTAAAATTATATTGCTTAGAATTTCAATACAAAAGGAAATTAGCTACTTTGTATGGGAGTTCAGGATGCCAAAGAAGACCACAATCTCTCAATCATATTTACTACTACCAAAGCTATAAATGTTTTCTTCCATTGTCTACATCACAAAGAAAAAGTGTTAAAAAATGGTGACTGTTTCATAATTGCTCTGAACATGAAAAAGCAGCATTTTCGTATCCACATTTTTCAAAGACATGATATTTGATAATTAATGTTGAAATATTTTATTTTCTGAGGACTATGAGAAAAAATAAACTCAGAGTACAATATAAGGAAACTTTGTGTGACACAATAACATTAACCATAGCAACAAAATTACATCAACTGATATGTCCACTGTCAGAACTGGAAATAAATGGAGAGAAATAGGAAATTATATAGCTTTAAATGAAAAGGAAAAAACAGAGAGATATAGGTATGCATTTATTTTGTGTATACAAAGTGTTTTATTTTCAGCATGCATTAGAATTATGTTCCTAAAATTTGGAAGAAATACGTAACGTGCTGTTTTAGATATTAAATGATCAGTCAACAATACTTCTTATTTATCTGACAAGATTTGAAAACTTTCTTAATTTAAAATAGGATCTTCTAGAGGACATCTGACCATACCTCTGCCTTATGGAGCCCTGGATGTGGAGGCGATAAAATTAGTTTGACAGTTAACACAGGGATGATCATTTTTGTGAACTCTCTGAGATGAAAATCAAAAATTGATGTTTAATACAGAGGCATTCTTTTCTTCCACAAATAGTATTCACTCAAAACTATTATGAATCGGCTACAAACAAAGATTTTGATCATCAATAATGAAATAGGTTTTACCCTAATGAAAGCTTATTTTTTGGAATAAGGTACATAGTGTAAGGAGACTCCAGTTCTTCTTACAGAAAGTGAAATATTCACTTTCACCAGTGTTCTTATTTGTGAACTGTTTTATTTGGTATAAAGACAATGGAAAATAAAAGCAGAGCTGATATTACAACAAATATTTTCATCTTTCCTTCCTTCATTTCCCTTCCCTCCTTTCCTCCTTCCCTCTTTCTTTCCCTCCCTCCCTCCTTCCCTTCTACCACCTATCCACCCACCCATCCATCCACCCATCCACCCATCCA
>NC_022031.1:26402066-26438405 GCF_000317375.1 Microtus ochrogaster
AGCCCAACTTTCCCCGCAATGTCTTGTGAGATAATACTGCCTGATTTCAAACTTACAATTCTTTAGTCTGATTGTCAAGATTTTTGTAACACGACCTTGTATGTGACTCATTCTTATTTTATAGAATTGAAAAGAAAATCTATTAAGATTATAAAGGAAAGCTTTCCTTAATTCTGTAAGCACTGAAAACATTTGATATGGAGACTAACTTGCTTCTTTAGCATAGTAGGTTTGATGTTAAAAAACTTCTGAATAGTATTTCAAAATTATTCAAAGTAAACTTCCTCTGAGCATTTTAACCAGGTATTTTCCTGCTGAAAATGTAAAGGGTCTTTTTTAGCCTGTCAGACTATATATTAAGAGGCAGGAGGATCTCTGTGAGTTTGAGGCCAGCCTGGTCTACAAGAGCTAGCACCAGGACAGGCCACAGAGAAACCCTGTCTTGAAAGAAATAGTTTAATACCTGTGTTTTTCAATATTTTTTCTTACAAAATCTATATAATTTAAGCTGAATTTCTGTAATTAGGTTTCTTATAATCAGAAATTGAATATAAATAATTAATATTTTATTTTTTAAAAAAATTAATGTTTATGCCACTGCCCCTATAAATACTGTCTTTCCTACTCTTGAGTAAAGACGTGGATACAGGGGAGGTATTCATTACATTCTAAAGATGATAGAGTTACATATTTGGAGGTAAAATAGAAAAGTCTTGAGCAAAACATGTGTTTTAAGAATTTTACTGGTTGCTTGCTTTGAAGAGATTTACTACTATTTATGTCCTAATAGAAACATAGAAACAGCATGGTTAGTAATACAGAAATAATAGAACTAAACAGAGACGATGAGTGCTGCCTAGGCAAAAATCAGTTGACATTGACATTTCGGTGCATATTTGTGAAATATAGATTTTTATTATTTGAAAATCTTCAAATTGCAGTGTAGATTTGATAAATAATATATGATGATATATAACTATATACTACATATTATTTACCCCAACTTTTGATGGCTGGAGAAGACATTTGGCAACATTTTTGTTGGGGTTTTATTTTGAGGAGAAAGATACTTGCTTTGTCTCATGAGAAATCAAGCAGATAAGAATAAGAGTAAATTAAGGCATTTGGAGACATTAATCAAATTGATTGGTTATGGAAGGGGATACATGTGTTACATGAAAGAAGACAAGAATATTTAGGGTTAATGATTTAGGCAGGAATGAAGTTGAAAGAATGATGGAGATTTGGGGACGGAGTTGGGTTAAAAAAACGTAAACGTAAAATCCTTTTTGGAAACCCATGTCACTAAGGTAGAAAAAAAAATCAAGAACTCGGTTAATATAATAGTGTATCTGGCTCAACATGGCCTGCCTCCATAGGTGCTCACTTGGTCTTGTGAAGTGTTACCTTTATCAGATGCTGGCTATATGTTCTTCAACTCCTCATCTTCTAGAGTAGTAATCTTTCAATAACACTGTTGTTATTTAGGATATAGTCTTTTACTACAGCAGAAGAAAACAAGTAAAGATAGGCATTATAACTAAGACTCTTCTCATAGCAAATGTTTGAAAATATTTGAGAAACATAATAGGTAGAAACCTACTGAGTAGAAGCTGGAAGAATTTGCACCGAGGATTAAGAAAATCTATAAATGTCATGAATGGACTACTGAAGGTAATTATAGTAAAAAAAAAATCCTAAGATTAGAAAATGACAAGACCTGCATCTCTTCCAAATTATTTAAGAGGCTAAAACCAGAATGGAGGAAGAACTATGATGAATAAAATATCAATTCTGATGCAAGTGGGTTATCTTTGGTAAGCATTAAAATGGTAAAAAGCTTTATTAAAGTCCATAATTAATTTTAAACATTTAACTGATGTTTTCTGCATTTGAGGTAATAGGTAATGTTTCCATAAGTGTTTAAGTCAGGTTAATCAGGTGTAACTATTCAAACAGTTACCATTTGTTGTTAGTCTTAGCTTTCAGAATTCTTTGCATAGCTTTTCAAAGCAGTGAGGATTGTTGGCAGTCATCCTACAGTTTGATGTACTATTCCCAAACATTTGGTCCTTTTTCACTAGAATGTAAGATTTCCTTAGCAACCTTTCTGTATCACTTTTGTGGTTCTCATCTTCTAGTGGGTATCACTCTACTTTCAGACTTCGTGAAAATGATGTTTTGGGACTCCACCCGGTAGCAAGCAGGTGGTACTTCCTTTTCTGTGCTTGGATTATCTCATTTAATGTAAAGATCTCTGTTTTTGTTCTTGTTGTCTATCAGGCATCTTTCAGTCTTTTGGTAGCTGAATATTCCATTTTGTGTGAGTCATGCATATGAATCCATTTAACAGATCATAAAAATGGCATTTAAGTTCTTTCTCTTTCAGCTATTTGCTGACCAGTTACAACATGAAACAAATGATATTCTAAACATTTCCCTTCAGTGAATGCTGTTTTAGCATCCATTTGGAGTATGTAATACATAAGAGGAAAGAAAAAAATCCACAATGATTAGATATGCAAGAGGTTAAAGAAAGGCATGGAAGGACCATGAGATGTAGATTTTGGAAGCAATCACTCCACACTGGGCTCAGGAGACAAGACCTATCAAGGAGTATTGCAAAGACAGTAAAATCATCCTGACATATTAGGATATGCCAAATTTAAATTTCCTCTAAATAATCATGAGAGAAGCTTTACTGGATTACAAATAACAAAATAATCAACATAAAAGTATGTCACTAAACTTAACAAGACAAAACTTCTGTGTGCAGTAAAAATCAACAATTTGATGAGTTCCTATTTTTCTGGATCCTCAAAATTCCTAAAACATTGCGTGAAACTTTACTCCTTAGTAGTTTCAGGAATGGAGGGAAGTATATTCTGACCTGATAAGTATTGGTTTGCTTTTATTACTTAATTCTGAATCTTCTATAGATCTTTTCTTCTATGATCAAGAAAATATCAGGTTATTAGAGGTTTGAAAAATTCAGAAAACACCAGTAGAAGTATTTTTTGCAGTATACTTTATTACTTGTGATACTATATAGGGTGATAATATTGTTTTGAAACCATTGTTAAAAAATAATCCTGGCTTATAAGTAATTTAATTCATATCCTGAATAAAAAGAATTTACTTTAAAATCTTTAACCAATTTAACAAAACAAAAAGTGCTTAAAAATAAGAGAACATTGCATCATAGCTTAAGTAGATGTATTTTATTTTTATAAGTACAAGAATAAGTTAATGCTTTGTTTCATCAACCTAAGCCACTATTACATGAGTAAATTAGCAGTGAACAAGGACTAGGAATAAAGACGGATGATTCTAGTGAGTGTGTGACATTGCAGGCTGTCAGTTATTTCTACATTCAAATATGCGAATTCACATGTCTGTAGAATTTGTATGTGAATGTGTGCATCTTCGGTGTACATACCTATGTAGCTGACTGTGCACATGCATATAGAGTTTTTATGTGAATGTATGCATTTACGGTGTACATACATATGTAGCTGACCTTGCATATGTGTTTGTGTGTGGTAAGTATATGCAGATGTGTGTATGATGTGTACATAGTATGGAGGAAGACAGTGTGTTCATGTGTATGTGAGTATAAGCATATATGTCTGGGTGTATTGTGTAGGTATGTAAAAGTATAATATCACACAGCAAACTGGCAGCTTTAGTGAATTCAAACACGAAGTTGAAATATTGGAAGTTCTAGAGATCAGTTAATGCATATCACATATAATCAAAAGATTAAAAAGTAGTAATATATTACAACAAATTTCAGAAGGCACTTATAAGACCCCGGAAAGTCACTAAATGGTAGATAAATGATTAGCTGTAAACTTTGGAATCTTGTATTTCTTTCAAACAAATTAGATAAAGTGTCTTTGTATGTTAAAAAGTAATCATCATAATTAACTATTAACAGGAATTTTTTAAGATGACCATTTCATTGGGAAGGACAAATAAACATACATCTTTATGTGCACTGTGTCCACTGTGGAAGGCTTTCTTGGTAATTTTTGTCAATATTTTTAGACAAAATAAAATGATTTCTCTGCAAATAGCCAATATAAGGCATATTTTCCTTTGACAGACAACACAACTCTTCTGAAAGAGTAACAGTTTCAACATTAATATTAAAGATAACCTTGACTGTATGCAGAAAGGATGACGATTTCAGGAAAACAGGGTGAGGCAAAATATGGACTGTGAAGGCACAAAGCTAACATTGAGCCAGTGGTTGCTGACAGGATGTCAGCGACAAGGACTCACAGATGACACAGTTAAAAGCCTTCTAGAGAAAAGGAGCACTGCAGAGTTCCCTATTTCACAGGCAAAGCTTGCTCTGGGTGCCTGGGGGTCTCTTACCTACTGTAAGAGAGAGGAAGATGATCACTTCTCCTTTCCTGACAAAACTGGAAGCTGTTCGGGTGATTATCTGCCATCTGTTGTCTACAGCGGTTCACCGCTGAAGAGTCCTCTAAAGGGGGAGAGAGCTCTTTCACGATGGAAGGTTGAATGTACATCCCGAGGTAGCTGAGCAAGTGCCCAGCTAATCCCCTTTGCACATAGGGACAAGCCTGCCACCAGCTCTAATTGATTCTGAAATGAATCTGTATAGAAAATTAGAAGGTTTTGGATTCCCATGTGAGCTTCAATAAAGGACCAGGATGTTAGCCTGACAGCTGAATAGATTCAGAAATGAAAATCTGATAAGCGGCTTAAAACTGTACTTAAGTCCGGCAATGACTTGAATGCTGTTGTTAAGGGTGCATTGTGTGCTGTCACCTAGTTAATTATCTCTGAAGATGAGTTCCTGCACAGGAGACGTGCCGTTCTTGCACAGCTTTGCCTCATCACATATTCATCAAACCCCACCCGGCCGCCTTCCCCACCTATCTTTGCTGGAAGGCAGAAAGGAGGGATTAGGGCTCTGCAGCTCCGTGCTGTCAGTTCCCTGTGCCAAACTTCAAATATGAACTGTTGCATGTCCTGTCACCGGCGTTGCCTTTCACGTCTTCATTTGCAAATGAGGAGCTGACAGTGTTTGGGCCTCCTGTTTGCTTGTGGCTCCAGCACATCAAAAGCAAACACTGTCACTGGCGGCTACTTTGTTTATCCCTGGGCAGATATTATATGCCCTATTTAGACATTTTCTTCAGAAAGTCTCTCTCTCCCTCTCTCTTTTTCTTCTTAAATAACGGAGATAGATAGTCACAAAGCTCCATGTCTTCATATTTTATTCAGAAAGCAGACTACAGCTAACAGAGCTTGCACTGCATTTTAGAGCTCCTTAAAACCGTATTTTAAAAAGCAAATTACACTTTTCTGGTTTATATTCTTTCTTTTTATTTTCCCTAAATAAATTTTAGGTTCATTTCCTGATTTACAAGATCAAGCCTTCTTACTCATTTTATTTTTTTTTAATAAAGAGTGAATGCTTTCTGCCAAATGAAAACAAAGAAGTGAATTTTAAAGTATAATAAATTTTCAAAATATTGTTTCTGGTTTATTAAAGTTTCATCTTTTCAAAATTAGTTTGACAGTGTCAACAGAGCAAAGCAATTGAGATGATCATCTGTTATTATTACCTTTTCTTGTAGCAGAGCTCCAAACCTGCTTCTGTGTGGACAGAGCGCACTAATGCCTGTAGAGCAGCTACATACCAGTCTATAGGAGAGGGCTTGGCTCCTATATTGGTCACCTAAATGACTGAGTGCTTGTTTAACTTACAGTTAATAGAACCATAAGTTTGCTGCCCCAATATAAGAAATTCAAATTGTGTGCCAGGACAATAGCATGAAATGAAAGAAAGATTTAGAGAAGAGTACTTGGTGACTAGGAAATCTGAAATAACAGTGCATCGAGAGAGGTAAGAATATGAGAGAGGTGTGTGAGAGAGTTAAGATCTGAGATATGTGTGTGTGTGTGTGTGTGTGTGTGTGTGTGTGTGTGTAATACACTAAATGCAACCACCCATGAATTAATAAAAGTTTTATTAAAATAACCTGCTTTCTGTCAGATCTTCAATGATTATTATTCCCTATACCACAAGCGTTAGGTAAATAACATTTTACTACAGTCCGTAAATTAGTATATTTGATTAGGTTGTAGTTTTTAAAAAATGGATAGGAGAATGAGGTAAGGCCAAAGGGACTATCTATTTAGATAGTATGCCAAACAAGCAACTGGAAATAACAAAAAAAAATATGAGGGTTATAGCCAATGAATTAAATTGATATTAATTCCTTTTGCTCTCAACTGTTTATGTGATCTACAAGGACTATTTCCCAAGTTGTAACAAAGAAAGAAATACTAATGAGAAGGGTGAGAAGAAAATCACCCTTAAGTTACAATACTCTTCATGAGATTTACCTGGTTCTTCTCTTAAGAAAACAAACTTGAAACCAGTATCACAGAACAATTGCATGTGTGTTGATCAGATGCATCAGTGCAGAGGTTAAAGGCAATGGAATTTGGAAAGGGGACTTACAAGTACTCCAGTGTTAGTGTTCCCTTTTCCTGAATCACAGAACTAGCAGTGGTGTCAGCTTGTGTCTTTCTACCCAACATTTAACATTTCCTAGCAAACATTCTGTGTCACAGGCTTGATATTTGTGGTACAGAAGGCAAAGTTAAGGTCAGCAAAACCAACTGTCCTCCTGCACCGAGCAGTCAGCCCGATGAGGAAGCTGCTGAGCCTGCAGAAGTGAAAGTTCTGTGGGGCAGCATCATTTTTTCCCACACAACTTTGACTCTGTGACTTACCACTCATTGGCTAATTTGATCCCTGAATCTCATTATTGTGTTCCCATTTAACTTTTTGTTATTTTCTTTTCAATTTCTGAGCAATGGCTATCCTTTTGTTATTATGACAATATTGAAGAAAGGAAGTTTTGTTTATCACTTTATTTTCATAATTGCTAAGTGATTAATTTTTGTGATTGTTTAATATGTTCCTTTTCCATGTTATGAAACCGTGTTCTAAATTTTTAGGTACCGCAGCTCTTATAGTTAATGTTTTTTGAAAATGAGGATTTTTCCTGTTAATTTTAAATGTGATCTGCGGTGATCAATTGATTGCATACAAAATACTATATGCCATGGCCTTTGTTTTAAAAATTATTACTTAAATATACAGGATGAAATGCTGTAAGAGTCATCATTTGCATAGCTTTCTTCCAATTAATAAGGATGTTTCTCTTAAGACACAGCAGGCCTTAATTTCTGAAATATGAACTTTGTGGGGGGGGCACAATGTTTTCAAAAAGAAACTAGAGAATTAACATCAAATCAGGCTGGATGGCAAGGCCAGCTGGACTGGGACTGAAAAAGCATGGGATAAAACCGGACTCTCTGAATATGGTGGACAATGAGGGCTGCTGAGAAGCCAAGGACAATGGAACTGGATTTTGATCCTACTGTATGTACTGGCTTTGTGGGAGCCTAGCCTGTTTGTATGCTCATCTTCCTCGACATGGATGGAGCGGGGAGGACCTTGGACTGGCCACAGGCAGGGAACCCTGACTGCTCTTTGGACTGGAGAGGGAGGGGGAGGGAAGTGAGGGGTGGGGAGTGGGGGAAGGAGGATGGAAAAGGGAGGTGGGGAGGAGGCGGAAATTTTTAATAATAAAAAAAAAGAGGAAAACAAAACAAAACAAAACAAAAAAACACCAGGCATTCACGAAGCTACAGTGAGAGAATTGTTAACTGAGATTTACAGGATCCCAGCTCCTTTCTGTTCCTCCCATAGGAGTCTAGCCTGGAAGTGGAGAAAGAGGAAGATTCTTTCTGAAAGAAACCGTGGGAATAAAATAGAAATTCTTCTACAGACTAGAAAATGGAATGGTACATCAATTAGAAGTTCCTCATAAAATTTATTTTTGTCTGTGTGGGTATACTTTTCTAGTTTTCCTCTCAATATATCCTTCGGTCAATATTAGAAGAAGTAACTTAATCATGGATTTCTTCTTTCAATCAGGAAGAAACTGAAATATAGGTGTAGGAAATATAAGAGGTAAAATATATGGCTTTAAGTCTGAAGAAAAACTCATCCCCCTTCTTCCAGCCCACTGTGAATTTCCTAGAGTGAACATCGGCTTTGTAAACAAAAGAAGAAAGTTCTTTTGTTAAGGCAAGAATGTTTTTGTGTACCACAGGAAGAGAAGAGCAGTGCACCCTTGCAAGCCTGGTCACTGCCTCGTGCTCCAAGAAAAAACCCCACTCCCTGTTTTCTCAAGTACTGTGGTTTCTTCAATAGTATAAATGAGGCATTGTTACCTACTTTTCTGATCGACTAGGGGTAGAAGAGACAGATTTTTCACTTAGCACATCAATATATTTTCATTATGACTAGAAATTTATTGCTCTTTCAATATTCTCATCAGTTACCTTAAAATACTCTCGCGTGCAACATTATTTTTCTCTGGTAGAAGATTAAGATGGATGATCTGAAAGCATATGTTGTAGCTCATACTTATGGGAATTTCTTGAGAACATTTAAACTAGTTAATGTGAACAAAAGAACACTATCAAATTAACAGTTACACAGTGTATATAAAAATGCATTGTCTTGAAATTCTACATTGAAAATAAAGCTTTCGGTAACATTGTCTTGTTATTGTCTGAATATTGTCTTGTTTCTGGGAATATTCTAATGATAAAATAAATAAGTGTAGCTTAAACTTTTTCACTCTATTGAAGAATAGAAGGAAACGGCAGTTCTTTTACTTTGATCTGATCTATTGTATGAGGGTAGAAATCGGCTAGGAAAAAATGTCTTTAGGTAAGTATAGTAAATATTTATGAGATATTTAGTGAAAACGGACATTGTTAGAATATGGCAATGATCATGAAGAGGCATAGTTTGGAAAAAATCATTCATCAAAATTGGTGACTTATAATGAAATGTATTTGTTTCTTTAGATTAAAGGACTACATATATGAAAAATTTTTATACATAAATTTAGTTTAACTTGTTTTCCTGTATTAGAAGTGAGTAAATTATACTGAGACACTATTTTAAGGGGTCACTAACATACTCTGGCAAAAATCCAAACGTAGCCTTCCAGTAAGGAAACATCATATTTGATGAGTGCAAACAGGATGGAAACTGTTATTGTGAAGAAAGAATGAAAAAAAGAATGGTGAAGTACGGAACTCAAGCAATCAGCTGTAAAAGAAGAGGTATAGAGAATTCGACCAGTTCTAGGTTTAAAAATATTGTTCCAGGATAATCCTATTTGCATTTATTGGGTAAGAACCATCAGGGCTCTAAATCAATAAATGAACTCCATAGAAAGAAATTGAAACAACAACAAAATTCAAAATCCACTTGTCAGGACTAACAACTCTGGACTAACTCCATGACTACTCTGGTTCTTCTCTTCACCTTTCTGTTCCTATGATGAGGCATTTGGTCCTTTCTTAAAACTCTTATGAAATACCTCCTCCAATCTGAAACTTTTCTGGATATTGTGAATTCGGAAACCAGTATTTATTTTGATTGCTAAGAATGATCCACCATGACTTGTCATAGAATCAGAAAAGCCAGCTCCATATCTTTATCCCTTCTCTTCACATCCAGTCCCACAATCTTATCCCCAGTACATCAGTATACAGCATACTATGACATACCCTTTGACTTTGTTCTCCATCTATCAATAATGCCTTAAAACTTCTCCAACCTTCCTTCCTCCCATTCATTACTTTTCCCCAGGCACTTACTCCCGCAGGTGTTCTCTGGGAGCTAGCAGGCTACTACAGCAAATGAAGCAAGCTGCTTGAGTGGAATCATCACCTCTTTCTCTTCTCTTCCAAGTCCACTGCTGCAGTCTTACTCTACTCTACAGCAGACTATTCCCTATGGCCTCTCCCTCCTTTCTGACCCTGTGCTGCAAACCACACAGACTTTCTCCTTTAACCTTGCCCCCAGATCATATGTTATCTCAGACACCAATAAGAGAAGGCATTCTTGAGAAACACTCGACTCAAGTCTGTCAGAGAACCAAGTAGGCCAGTGAAAAACAAGAGTAAGTTTCACATTTTCATTCTTCCTCCTTTCCTCAATATCTAATCTCCCAGTTGCATCCCAAATTCTTCAGCAAACTGCCTATTGTAGTCTGTCCTCACACTCTGACCCAATACACAGGGAACTAAGCAGATCCTCGTAGAACACTTTATTTCCCTCCATTCTGTGGAATATTTAAGTACACTTCCTGAAACACTTCCATTCCTAAGTCTTAACTATCAATATCTAGAAGCATATTTTACCCAGAACACCAAGTAGCACACCTCATAGAATCCCAGAAAATTTTCTTGCCTAGAAATATATAACCAGAACAATCTTATAACAAAGAGAAAACATAAAACAAGGAACAAAGTACCCACCAAACAAAAAGAAGACCAGTTATCAGTACCTAGAATTATAATCTTGCCAATCCCAGAAGTCTAGCTAACAACAACAAAAAAAAAACCTTAAGAAATAATAGGCAGGACAATATTTATATATTTCTACTAGAACACAGCAACCCTGTGTACTACAACAACATGGCCCCAATTACTGCAACAGTACTAAAGGTCAAAATGAAGAAGACCTTCAAAAAGTCTTTATAACTATGATAGAGGTTCTTAACAGAGAGTTAATAAATTCCTTAAAGAAATCTATAAAGGCACAAAGAATGCAAGAAAATGAATAAAAACAATCAAAACCAAAAGTGGAAATAAAATTAACAAGTTACCCAAACTGAAACAGATTTTGAAATAAGAAAAAAATAGGAACTCAAACAGAAAGCTCAGAGATAAGCCTCCCCAATAGATATAATATATATAAGACATGGTGGAAGAAATAAATACCTTAGTCAAAGAAGTTGTTCAATCTAAAAAGATCATGGAACAAATCATCCAGGAAATCTGAGACACTATGAAAAGAGCAAATCTGAGAATACTAGACTAGAAGAAGAAGAAACCCAAGTCAATGGAACAAAAAATACTTTCAAGAACATCACAGAAGATTTTTCTAACCTAAAAAAGTGTAAGAAACATACACAACACCAAATAGACTAGACCAGAAAAGAAATTTCCCTGAACACATAATAATGGAAAATACTAAGAAAGTAGATTTTTAAAAAAAAGATTACTTAAAGATGCAAAAGAAAAAGACTAACCTATAAAAAACATCCCTGCCTTTTAAATGGAGACTCTAAAAGACAGAAGGGTCTGGAAAGTTGTGCTACATATTTTAAGAAAACACAGATGCCAGTCTAGATTATTATATTCAGAAAAATTACAATCACAATCAATGGAGAATAAAAGCTATTCAAAGTTAAAACCAAATTTGCACATAGTGATACATAAGATATTATGAGAAGTGAAATCACACATTGTTTGAGAAGACTATTATTGTAATGCTGACAAGTTCATTTCTTAGCTCAGGTGCCTGTCTTACCTCACATGTGAAATCATGTCATGCCTTTTGCTTTCAGTTCCTAATGGAGTACAAGGAACCAATTTTACTATTAAAATCATCATGAGTACATGCCATTGATTTAGATAAGTCCAGCATATGTTCAAGTTTTTATACCAGCTTTAAATCTTTCTCCTCTACAGACAGAGAACGTTACTAGTAAAAGTTTATGAGGATGAATCAAAAATATTTTTTTTTCCTCTTTCATATTGCTCTTCAACAGTTTCCCTTACCTGATGGAGATATAAAAGGGAAATGATAGTCACAAAGTGTCCTTTTGCTGGCATGGTAGTGGGACAGGATAACTGGATGGTACTGGATAGTTCTACTTTCATCACAACCTGGTTTCTGTCACCAATATGAAGTTCTCTGTGAAAGAATGAGCACATGTTTGTGATAATACTCCATTTCAAGTCCTTCCCTTCACTAACTCACTATCTTGGAGCATTGATAGCTCATATTGCTTACTTAATTGCCCTTCTCTACCTGTATGAAAGATAGCTTTCTTCACTAACTCACTATCTTGGAGCATTGATAGCTCATATTGCTTACTTAATTGCCCTTCTCTACCTGTATGAAAAATAGCTTTCTTCAATTTCTTTCAATCTTCTTCTTGTAGACTAAACATTATAACCTCTTTTTATTTGGGAAGAAAAGGAAAAGTCATTTTTTTTAAAACCAGAAATACTTTTATTTCTACACAAAAAGAGTTTCTAATGCTTCACATTGCTCATGCTCTGAGAAAAAGAGGAACCACAATTATGTTCAAGAGTCACAAGGATCACAAACATAGCCTGACTTTCCACTGCAAGGTTTGGGACATTTCAAATATGGCTTTTCAGTTTTTTTTTAAATACGCCTACCTATATCATGACAGAAGTATACACACTGAGCTTAGGAGATTTATATGAGGCTAAAGATTATTTTAGTCTTGCACAGATCTAGGTGAAACTGTAAATACTATCAAATACTATATATATTCAAAGATATATTATATATCTTTGAAGTTATAAATTTATCTGTATTTCACCTAATTTTCAGACTTTTATTGGAGATTTTAAATTATGGGAATGAAGCAAATGTACATGAAGTTGGATGTGTTTTTAAGTTAGTTCTTTTACAGTATGGCTAGAAAAGATGGAGGTTGCAAAGCAAGTCTTTCAGACTCACTGCCACTGAGTGGTTTGGTGTCTAGCAAAACTGTGGTTGTGGCAAGAGTACACTCAATGGGGAATGAATGGTTTTTGGTAATGTGTTCATGATTAACATTTTGAAAATCACTGAAAATACACTTAGAACTTATGTTAATGGGTGATCTTTCTTTAACAGTGAGAGAATTATTTCTACTATACACAAAGGGTTATAGATAATGTGGACAAGCAATATGACACATGATAGTCGTCAACTCAGTATTATTTGAAGATGAGATTACAAACAAAATGAGGACCATTTCAAAGAAGTGAAGTGAATGAAAGTATAGGTAGAGGGTTAATGCTAAGGCATGGGCATCAGGGCATTTGGGACAAATTTCTGCACATATAAATCTTACAGATCTAGCTCCAATCTGATGCTACTGTCAACCTAAGTTACCGTTCAGCTCCAAAATTGTAAGGTGGTATTGCCAGTTTCCAAAGTACGTTTTTTTTAAACCAGGTTGTAAGGTTGCAGACTTCTTGTGTAGACAAAACTGTTGTTGGACAGCCTTTAGCCACATTGGCGGTTAGAATGGGAGAGATGAGGAAGTAGGAGTGTAAGAACACAGCTGCTGGCTTCATTCTGTTAGTTTCATTGCAAATACTTAAATGGTGGTCCTTTCCCAGACAAAGACCAATTTCAGGCTCTCTTAGGTGAAATCCTGGAGAATAGTGATGGTATTCAACAATTTTATCAGCCAGTAGTCTCTCACCCCCTTGGTGGTTTTAAATGAAATGAATGCATCACAGAGTGAAATTATTTGGACAGATGTCAGAATATCCCTAAAGAAAAAGCCCAGCCTACTGTGAAGGACTCCTCAGTTACCAAAGGCATACACAGAGGTGTGCAGACAAATCCTGTTACCCTGTAATGGGATTGATTTGCGTGTCCAGACATGGGTTAGAAAACGCAGTTCTGCGCAAGACATAAGCAGCAGAGGGCTTATGTGGGATGAAATTCTGTCTCTAGCAAAGATGGAATATATTTCCCTAAAGTCATTCTGACTCTCTCTTTAATAATTTGCTTGAAGGGAAAGAAAGTCTTTGCTGACACAGAAAATACAGGAGCTCCTTGAGCTTAGCCCTTTGAAGTAGAGTCTACAGCAGGGAGAAAGCACACACAGAAGGGAATCTAGGGAGAGGAAGCCTGCAAAGAGGATGGGTTTCTCACTATAAACCACCTTTGAGTTTTGCCAAATAATGACTAGAGGTCTGGAGTATTTTAATTACAATTGTCTTAATATAAATTTATGATGTCTTATGTTCGGGTATCATACTTTTTCTTAAGTTAAATCACTTAATTCTCTGGTTGCTGCCTAGCCACTGTCATGGATGTTCCTAAAAGTGCTGCTGTATAAAACTGTGACTATGAACTGTGTATGAATGGGTGGTTATGGCTGAGCTCACACCAAGGTTTTTACCGACCAACGCTTAACCCCAACCAAATTATATTTATTGATGTAATTCTAACATATATTTCAATTCTTGGCATGCCATACACACTAATAAGTAAATAGATAAAATACTTAGAGCATGCTGTTACTGCCTATTTCTTTCCAGAAGGAAACTTTTACCATTTAATTATCATTTAGTATGATTCTAGGTGATATATTTTTGGCTTTCTGAATACTGATAACAATTCAGTACTTATAATAGGTAAATACTTTTATGGAATCCTTCTAAACTAACCATGCGGGAAGCCTGGAATTATACAAATTAAAAGATCCTCTACAAAATCAAAGTAAAATATTAAATAGAAAACTGGTACAACACAACAAATGAATATAAGAATATTTTCATGTAAATTAAATCAACAAGAACACACAAAAATTGACAAAGTGCTTAAGATGAGTTATATCTGACTTTGCTTTCTATTGCTATGGTACACGCCATTACCAAAACCAACTTGTGAATAAAAGGCTTTATTTGGTTTATATTTCCATATCACTCTGGATCACTGAGGGGAAGTCAAGTCCGAAACACAAACCAAGAAGTAACATGCAGGCATGACTGACACAGACAGCATGAACGAACGGTGCTTATAGATTTGTTTCCCAGGACTTGCTCAACCTGCCTTCTTATACCACCCAATTGAGCTGTACTTTCTCACATCCTTACACCATGCAGTCCAGATTTGCTTACAGGCAATCTAAAAGAGGCATCTTCTCAACTGAGATTCTGTTGTAGAATATTATTTTAAGGTCTATTACATTTGTTTATGCTCTGGAACATTTGTATAATGATATAAAGATGTATTGCCTTTGTTTATGCTGCATCTGTTTAAGTGAAGCTGTGATTCTTTGCCTGCCTAAAATACCTGATGGTCTCATAACGAGCCTAACAGCCAATAGAGAGGCAGGAGAAAGGGTAGGAGGGAGTTTAATAGAAGGAGAAATGAGGAAGAAAGGGGAGCAAGATAGAACATTAGGGGCCAACCAAGCAGATACACAGCAAGTCACAGAGAAAAAAAACTAAAGAAACGTATACAGAAATAGAGAAAGATTAAAGCCTAGAGACAAACGATAGACAGAATAATTTAAGTCAAGAAAAGCTGGCTAGAAACAAGCCACACTAAGGCCAGACATTTCAAAGTAATAATAATCCTCCGTGAGTGATTTACTTGGGAGTTGGGTGGTGGGCCCTCCAAAAAAACAAAGTCGAACGAGTAAAGAGCCAAAAAGAATAAAGAGAGTAAAAGAAAATCCAACAAGATTCCTCTTCCCAGATAACTCAAGCTTAAATCAAATTGACAAAACAAACAAACAACCAAAAACTAACAGGCACAGCTGGTAAGGCAGAACACAGAAACATAACTTAGTGATCACAGAACCATCCATGTGAATTGTGTCTGGGAGGTAGTAGTTTGTCACAGAGGGAGCCTGAGAGGAATTAACAACTGCATGGTAAGTATTTTTGTGTAGGCTTGGTACAATTTGTTTAGAAAGCCATGGTTTCTAAATGGATAATCTTCTAAATTATAACTATAAGTATAAATGGGTTTGATTTTAGCTTTTTTGAAATTTTCATAATTGAGTAGTGTTTTTATATTGTACCCCCTCCTTCTCCTCCATCCAATTTCTCCAGTGTCCATTCACTGCTTCTTAATTTATGAACTCTAATTCTTCAATCGTGATTTTTTACATATGTTTGGATAGAACATATGTTTATAAGAGAAACCTGCTTGGATCACTAAATGATGTTCATATGTGTTTAGGGATGACCTCTTGGAATTGTCTGGCTTAATTAGGGGGCTATTCTCCCCTATAGCTATTCTGGGTTGAGTCCTTGTGAGAACTCCCCCATTCTTGCTATTTGTGGGAAGCAGATGAATCCTTTAGTGCATGTGTAAAGGCTGAATCAAATCCCGAGTGGATCTGTACTCTTGATATGGGCACAGCCATGTCAGGGACCTCAGCACGTAAGAACCATGAGAAGTGACAATATCTTCCCCAGGTGAGATTCAGACGCATGGCAAAGACTTACTCTGGTCCAAGTACAAATGTTGACAGTGTATACAAGTACTATGGTTCACAAACAATTGACCAGTGCAAAAAGTAACAATTGCAGCTTCCTACTGGTTGATGGTACAACGAGAATGCTTCCTTCCAGAGAGCTGCTGTTGAGACTAACCTCCTCCTTGTGCTATAGGTAACAAATACGCTATGGTTTCAGATAGCTTGTGTAGTTGGTACTGTTCCATGAAAGAAATCACAACCCACCTGTTCCCACCTTTTCTCTATGTGACTGTTCTTTCTTCATTTCTTCCATATCCTTTTCAGGTTTCTAAGCTCCAGTTTGGCAGAACACAAATATTGACAGGTCAATTGGGATTGACATGTTAGTGTCTTGTATAGGCAAGCTGAGAATTTCTTTGGACAGCTTTATTTCTCTGTCATATGTAGAGCACATCTCATGGTACATGTTTCATCCTAGTTCCCTGACTCTGGAGATATTTCTGTCCTCTCTTCCAAGATTTTTCCCTGAGCCTTAGGCTATAGGATATGCTGTAGCTGTATCAATCAGGACTGGATATCACACTACCCATTGTTCTGTGTGTTTTGATAAGTTGCAGTCTTGTCTGCTGTAAAAAAAAAAAAAGGAAACAACTTTGGTAAGGAGTGAGAGCTATGTTTTTCTACAGATAGAAAAGTGAGTACTCAGAATGCAGTTAGAAATTATAGTGGAAATTGTGAAGTAAGCATAGGTTCTCCCTCATAGGAGAAAAGCAATCTGTTGCCCTACCGAGTTGTACTGCCTATAAAAACCTACAGTGAACAGAATGACAATATATTCTGCAAGGTTCAGTAGTGCCATTTACATCCTTGAGCTAACGATAGCCACCTAATTTGCATTAAGGTCTGATTAGTTGAAATTCATACCCAGATCTATGAACTTAGTCTACTACCTGTGACTGGCAGGGCCATGAACTCTAGATTTGCTTTGCTTATAGACAGATTTACTTTTTCATTTCTGTTTTGTGATTTTTGTTTTTTATGGACAATGGAAGAAATTAAACAGCCTTCAAAATGTCTTAGGCTTATTTATATTAAGGTCCTCTGACTTAGAACACTGAACAACTATGTAAATACTTGAACTGTTTTCAGTGTTTTTATCTAAGTGTATGTGTCTCTGAAGGGGTATGTACGCTAGCTTCAGATAGCCAAAGATACCCTAAGTTAGACTTATAGGTGACTGTCAGTGGCCTGTCTTGAACAATGGAAATTGAGCTCACATTCCCATTAAAGGTTTACTGCTGAGCCATTTATCCAACCTACTTTTAAACTATATGAAAATAAACACATTTTTATTTCATTTTAATTTCTAAAATGTATTTATTTTTCATCCCAAATGTAGTTTTCTCTCCCTCCTCTCCCTCAACTCCCTCTCTCTACCCTACTCTGACCCCAAACCCTCTCCTCCTCAATTTCTAGTCAGAAAAATATAGGTTACCCATAGGTATAATAAATCATGGAGTATTGAGTAGCAGCAAGACTAAGTAACTCCGCTTGTAATAAGAATGGGGGATGTAACTCGATATAAGGAATGGGTACCAAAAGACAGGAAAAGAGTCAAAGACAACTTCTGCTGCCATTGTTAGGAGTTCCCAAAGAAAACCAAGATAGACAGCTGTCACATATATCCAGAGGTCCTACGTTACTGCTGTGTTGGCTCCCTGGTTGTCTGTTCAGACTCTATGAGCCCTATGAGTCCAGGTTAATTGATTCTGTGAGTGTTCTTGTGATGTCCTTGACATCTCTGGTTCACACAACCATTCCAC
Source organism: Microtus ochrogaster (assembly GCF_000317375.1). Classification (NCBI taxonomy): domain Eukaryota; kingdom Metazoa; phylum Chordata; class Mammalia; order Rodentia; family Cricetidae; genus Microtus; species Microtus ochrogaster. Next base: position 26,420,017 of record NC_022031.1, read on the forward strand.
CCTTTCTTCAGGAGGATTCCAAGAGCTCTGCCTAATGCTTGGCTTTGGATCTGCATCTGTTTCCATCAGTTACTGGATGAAGCCTCTCTGAAGACAATTGGACTAGGCACCAATCTATGAGTATAACAAAATATCATTAGACAATTATATTGACAATTTTTTTTCTCCAGTTGTGTTTGGTTCTATCATATGTCTCTAGGCCATACAACTTGTGGGTCTTTGTGCTCCAGTTAGTGTCAGGGGTGAGTTTACTCTCCTGGCATGTGTCTCAGGATAAACAAGTCATCAATTGGCCATTACCACAATCCCTGTTTCACCCCTACCTCAGCATATCCCATAGGTCAGACAGACTGTAGGTCTAAGGTTATCTGGCTTCATTGAAATTCCATTCCCTTCACTTGCCTAGTCATAGGAGGTGGCCAGTTAAGAGTACATATCTTCAGTTGCTTGGAGTATTAGCTGGAGTCATCCTTATATATTCCTGGGAATTTCCTATGCATCAGACTTCTACTTGACCCTGAAATAATCCCTTTCCAGTCGGCTTATTCAGTACTTTCTCCCTCACCCCCATTCAATCCTTTCTGTATCCCATTTTTCAGTTGAATTGTTTGGATTTTTAAAGTATAGTTTCTTGAGGGATATACAAATCTATTTGCAGTCTCCTAAATGCAGAATTCAGTTAGACCATCATCATTTATTTCTTTACCTTTTCCATCCTATAATTGCCATTTCTTTGTCAAAAATCATGTGTCCATATACATGTGGATTAATATTTGAGTTATTGATTTGATTAAATTGATATGCCTGTCAATTTTTATGCTAATATTATACAGTATTTAATTACTATGGCTCTGTAGTAGAGCTTGAAATCAGGGATGGTGATCAGGTTTGTTTAGCTATGCTGTTTTCGTTATCTTGCTTGTTTGTTTTTCATATGAAAGTATTTTTTCTTTAAAGTTTTGCAAAGAATTCTGATAGAATTTTAAAGGTAATTGCATTGAATCTGAAAATTGCTTTTGGTAAGATTGTCATTTTTACTATGTTAATCTTACTGATCCATGGGCATGGAAAATCTTTCCATCTTCTGATATCTTCTCCAATTTCTTTTTTTTCAGAGACATGAAGTTCTTGTCCTACAAGTTACCCAAGATATTTTATTTGTCACTGTTGTGAAGGGAGTTGTTTTTCTGAATTCTTTCTCATCCAGTTTATTGTTTATATATAGAAGGGCTAATGATTTTTCTTTTTTTGAGTTAAGCTCTTATACATCTATTTCACTAAAAATATACACCAACTGAAATATATTCCTGGTATAATTTGGGGGATGTTTATGTATAATATCATATCTTTTACAAATAAGGATATTTTGATTTCTTCTTTTCCAATTGGTATCCATAATATCCTCAAATTGTCTTATTGCTCTAGTTAAAACTATAAGTACTATAATGAATATCTATTTTGAGAGTGGATATCCTTGTCTTGTTCCTGGTTTTAGTGGAATTGCTTTGAATTTCTCTCTCCCGATTGTTGGCAATTGGCTTGCTATACATTGTCTTTATTATGCTTAGGTATGTCTCTTTTATCCCTGATCTCTCCTAGATTTTTATCATAAAGGAGTGTTGGACTTCGTCAAAGTCTTTTTCAATACCTAATTAGATGATCATGTGAGATTTTTTTCTTTCAGTTTATTTATATGGTGGATTACATTGACAGATTTTCATAGGGTGAGCCATCCCTGCATCTCTGGGATGAAAGCTATTTGATAATGGTGCATGATCTTTTGGATCTGTTCTTGAGGGAAACTGGCTAGTAATTATCTTTCTTTGTTGAGTCTTTATGTGCTTGTGTATCAGGGGTACCATGGCCTCATGAAAATAAGTTGGTAGTGTTGCTTCTGTTTCTAATTGTTGGAGTAATTTGAGGAGTATTGCTATTAGCTCATCCTTGAAAGTCTAATAGAATTGTGTGCTGAACATATCTTTTTGTTGTTGTTGGGAGACTTTTTTGTTATTAACAAAATTTTCTTATTGTTTCTTAGGGAATTTCAAATCATGTACCCAAGGCATGGCTTTTGGCAGCAACTCAGGTCTTGATGCTGCTATGCCTTCGGGTGGCAGCATAGGTCACTCAGATCAGCAAGGCCCAAGTGGCAGCATGGTTCCTGGACTCCAACATGTCCTCAAGTGGTCGTCCATATAGTTTTGTTTGGCAGCAACTCAGGTCTGAACAACACCATGACCCTGGATGACAACTCAGACCTGTGGCATCAGGGTAGTATTGAACACCAACAAGGTCATAGGTTTTGGCCCAGACTCTGGCTTCCGTTTGGCATTTGGTGGCAACATTGGCCATGCACAGTAGCATAGACTCCAGCTGTGACAGGACCACGATCTCAAACACAGAGTTCTGCAACAGTCTGGGACCCAGGGTTATTCTGGCCCCATTTAGCAGAGCAGGACACTTAGAGAAGTATGTCACACCTGCAGCATGGCTCTTAGACTCCAACATGTCCTCAGGTGTCAGACCAAACCCCACACTTACTCCCAGCATTTAGTGGTAATGGGAACCAAGGACATCAACTCATACCCTGCCTAAAGTTGAGCCATGGGGACCCAGACATGGGTTTCAGCTTCAGCTCTCTCCCACACAATACCAGGTGGTAGTGCAGGCCTATCAGATCGGTGTGGCCCTTGTGGTGTCATGGCCCTCTGACACCTACATGGGCACAGATGGCAACACAGACAGTCCTTGTGGCTCTGGTGGCAACATGGACTATGGATGTCAACCTGGTTGTGATAGAACCATGAACCCAAACATGGCCTAGGGCAGTAGTAGGGGACCAAACATCATCATTGCCCTGGGTGGCAAGTAGGCTACCCACATCAGCTAAATCCTCATCACCTTCACCTCTTCAGTTCGGCCTATTTCCACAGCACATGAACCATTCTGCTTCTTTCTTCCCCATTTCTCCACCACATAATGGCATCCACTGATCTGGTGACACAAGGCTCCAGGTGGGCCAGTGAAAGTCTTTATACCAGTCTAGGTTGGCTAGTTAATGGTTATCACCTCTCTGAGCCTAATCGCCTCATTGGTTGGGAGACTTTTAATGACTGGTTCTATTTCCTAGGGTTTATAGGTCTATTTAAATTGTTTATCTGATCTTAATTTAATTTTGAAATTAAATTATAACGGTAATTTAATAATAATGATGATAGTGATGCCTATAAAGAAATTTCTTTTGTATTTTTCAGTTTTGTGGAGTACAGGTTTTTGAAGAGTGATCTAAAGAGTCTCTGGATTTCGTCAGTTTCTGGTGTTATGTCCCCCTTTTCATTTCTGACTTTGTTAATTTGGATATTCTCCCCCTGTCTTTTCACTAGTTTGAATAAGGTTTTGTCTATCTTGTTGACTTCCTCAAAGAACCAACTCTTTCTTTCATTGTTTCTTTCTGTCGTTCTCTGTGTTTCTATTTTATTTAAACCCTTAATCTGATTATTTCCTGTTGTCTATTCCTTTTGAGTGTCTTTGCTACTTTTAATTTTAGAGCTTTCAGGTGGGCAGCTAAATTGCTAATATGATATCATTCCACGTAATTTATGGAGGCACTTACCATTATGAACTTTCCTCTTGGCACAGCTTTCATTGTGTCTCATTAGTTAGGATATATTGTGCATCCAGTTTCATTGAATTCTAGTAAGTCTTTAAATCTTTTATTTCTTCTTTGACCCTGCAGTAATTTAATAGATATTTGCTCAGTTTCCAAGAGATGGTAGGCTTCCACCAGAGGTGTTGGCTGAGATAAGGTGACAGAGAGAGGAGGTGCACTTATATTTTGCACTTTTAATATTTTAATTATGAGCAACTTTGACTTGATGTTCATTATATAATATTTTTTCTTCGCTGGGAGGCAGACCTCAGATAGGTTCCTAGAGCTAGACTAGTTATAAGGTATCAATACATTTTAGCTATGAACATAGCTGACAGCAGCAAGAGAAGCAGTTATGAGTTTAGGTTTATACATACTGTAATTCCAGAGACAGGTAAAATGAATTTTTCAGAATTAAACTATCCTTAAATTCTGATTTTCCTGGCACTGTGTGATTTTCCCACTTTATGGGAATATCAGGTATTTTGCTCTTCAATTGGGCAGCTGACCTCTAGAAATCTCAACTTATCTTTTACTAGACCTAGTGTTTTTTTTTCCTTTTTAAATTCTGTTCAAATTAGTTATTGTTATCACAGAGGAGCTCATTCAAAATCTGTTGCTTAGTTAAAATAATGCTTAAAATTAATAGCATTTTCTCATATCTCCACACTGTATTCAATTTAATTGCTGAAAGGGAAAAATTTTACATCACAAAAAATGTATTTTCCTTAATGTCACCTTGATCAAAGGAAATACATTATGACCCTATTTATTTTTTATATTCAAGCTTTATTCCATTTGACTTTTATATTATGCAAATACTGATTTCTATATAGTAGTTTTTGAAAATGATGCTTTCATTTGCAAAATTATATAGCATAATAGGCTATAAAATATTTTTTAGAGTTTATTGAACCCCTATAGTAACTTTTTCTTTTATTTTAAACAAAAGGCATTATTTTGATGAGAAGGAAAATAGTTATACACTCACATAGCAATTATGGGTATATTTTTAATTTTATGTATACATCCAGATTGAATTTTAGTTACACCTTCTCTCACTTAACTTTTCTTTCTCAAAACCCTCCTACATAGGCCCACCCCTACTTTCCTTCAAGTTCAAGGCCTTTATTATCAAGAATTATTATTACAAATGTATATATTTGTATATACAAATATATTCTTATATAGAAACTGTTGGGTCAATTTTATGCTACTTGTCTATTTCCAAGGACAGACCATTTGGAAATGGACATTTTGCATGCTCTTCCCTGGTAAAGACCACCTCTCCTAGTCCAGCTTTCTCAGTTGTGTATTTTTTATTTTATTTTATTTTATTTTATTTTTTGAGAGCGTGTGATTGAGGCCTCGTGGGCTTTTTTTTCTGTGCAGTTTGGCAGAAACATTGGTGTCACTGTTCTTATTTACGTTTGACTGGACATGCTGGTCAGACTTAATTGGCCTGGTGTCTACGCTTACTGGGAGACATAATCTCACTGCAAACTCCCATCTTCTGTCTCTCATAATCTTTCAGTTTCCTTTTCTGTAAAGATCCCTGATTCTTAAGTATGGAGATTTTGTACCTGTCTATAAGGAGACTGGGTTCCACAACTATCCATTGTGATTGCATGTGACTTTCTGTATTGGTCTCCATCTGTTTTAAACAGACATTTCTTCATGAAGAATAAAGACCACATTTATATGTATAGCTAGAACCAAATATTTAAAGATTATTGTTAAAGATTCTGCTGATTTTGTAAATTAGTATTTGTAGATTTTCCTTTAGTAACCATGACTTACTTCACTAGCAATGAGATGTTAGCTAGGTCTCTAGCCCTTATCCACATACATATGCCACAGGCACTTGTTTACAGAATCTTTGTTTTCACTGATCCTCCCAGATCCCAAATCCAAAGGCCTTTTGAGATCACCAAAGCTGAGTGTGCTCTTTGCTTCACCTGTGGCTTGAACCCCTACTCTTCTCCTTAATGAACAGTCATAGAACTATCTTGTTTATTCTCTTCTTAAGTTGCACTAAACTATGGGTTTTAAATTATACATATTTTTCTATCAAGTCAGAAACACACATAAGTGAAAAGAAATGTCTTGTTATTGGTTTCTTTGGATTTAAGCTCTAGAGCTAATGTGTACATTCCATCTTTGTTGTCTATTTAATAGCAGTGGTTTCTAATATTTATACTGAAAAATTTTTGAGAGTTTTATAATTTTTTTCCTGAATACACCTTTTTATGAATCTATATTTTAGTGATGAAAACTTCTAAAGATTGTCTAATAACTTTATTTTTTGTTGGGAAGAGCAAAATTTTATTTTCGTTTGACAAACACAAAGCCTCACCCAAATACATTTTTACATACCCATTTTTAATCAAAATTCATAACATTAGTATTATAAGAAAATATTTCATTTGTTCCAGATACACAAACTATTTTCTGCTCCAAGTAAAATTCTATCCTTTAAATCAATTGTGTTTTAGTGTTCATTCTGTTTCATATTTGGTCTACAGCTTTGGTGAATTTTCTGTGATTGTGTTTTTTTATCAAATGAGATGGTTCCGTTTTCCCATTGCCAAACACTCAACTGTGTGAAAGTATATACAGTAAAAACACCCAAAACCAGGTTTAAAGTCTTAGACTCCCCTCAACTCAGCAACTGTCAAAAGAATTACTGAAGACAGTCCAATGTAAGACTAACTGCTAGGGCCGTCAACTCAAAGAATACTGCAAGGTCAGAAACCCATCACCTTTTGGCACTGATACTGCTCTCCACAATAGAAGCCCGATATAAAGAAAAATAATACAGAACGTAGTATCTGTTCCTTTGGGGAACGTTTTAAGGTTTACTCAATGCCACTTGTGAATACAGTGGCATTCTTTCTAGGGAAACAATGATTTTCTGCCTCACTTTAGGCTGTAGTCCCTGGTGCTGTAGAGTCCTTAACTCTCACGTTGCAATCTGTTGTGGGCTCTTAGCATACCAGGATGTGTGGCCATGTGCAAGTCCTATCATCAGGAAAGTTTGTTGAGTTGATAGGTATGTGAGCCTGTGTAAGTTTATTTACTGAAAGACAGACACTTTGCCAGTTTATTAGTTTGTTTGTTTGTTTTTATGAAAGACGGGAATGGACCATGGACTGGCTAGGTTTCATTAGCATTATTTTGAATCAAGCTCCCACACTTCTGCCCATGCTTGACTGGTGCTTACCTTGGAGTTTTTCTTGCTTTCAATTTGTGAGATTACTGCCTCAGCATCCTAAAGAATAGAATTAAAAGTATGTATTACTATGTGGGCACTCATTAAAAATTTGAGTTAAAATTGAAGGAAAAAGAAATTATCCCATTGTTTAATGTTCTGTTACTAAAGATATACTTCCATTGACAGTAAATTGATAACTAAAATTATTATGACCTAAAATAATATTACTAAGTAAAACTTGAAAATCACGTGAAATCATATAAAATTTTATAATGTCTCACATATAACATAAATATTATCTTTGAATATAAAGTAAATTTTAATGAGTTATATATTAATTTTATATAAAAATTTAAATCATTAGGCATTTTAACTCCACTAATAATTTAAAAACCAATAAAAACATGTGTATAATGTTTACTGTTTTCACAATTGTGCTATGGTTCATAAAATATTAGTTTGAAAGTTTTAAATTTTTTACTAGTTATCTTTTATTTTTATTTACAAGTGAATTAAAAATATATAAGCACCAAGATGCCATTTTAAAAAGGCATAAATTATGAAAACTTGTTATAAACCTAATAAGTCATTATTTTCAATTACAGTTTTAACTGCTCAATCATTTTCAGAGTATATAAACTTTGCACAGTGATAGATTACATAATACCATTTGCCGTTGTGCATATTATTTGCTTACTTTCTATTCAGCCGGATAATTACCTTAAAAGGAAAAAATATGTTTTTGCGATTAATATAACTACATCACTTCCCTCATCCTACTCCTCCCCAAATCCTTCCACCTACCACTGCTTCTTCGTCTTAGAAACTATCACTTCCATTTTCACAACTGTTGCCAAGCCCTGATCTCTGTTTTCTCCATTCCACAAACATTATCATGCTTTCTGAATGTTTATGTCCTCCTCTCCCTAAACTTCACAATTCTATCCTGAAATATTAATTTTAATCACAAAAAAATGACTGCTTGTTTTTTACTTTACAAAATTTACATTCATCTCAAAGGTTTTCTACTCAGTAAACTGGATGTATTTAAAAATAACATGGGTTAAAGTAATTGAAAAAACATAATCTAATGTTGAAATGATTCTCGACATCTTCTAAATTTAACCTCCAATTCTACTTACTCTTTGATGTGTCAAACTATAAAATATATTTGGAATTGCCTTTCCTAATTTATTTTAACCATGTTTTTTCTTCTTTCTTTGTTACTGGGTACATTAGCTCCAGTTAAAAATACACACAGAAAATTTATTTTGCCCAGTTTTAAATTTTGGGAAAAACATTTTTATTCAAGAGAAAGCAGCCACTGTTGATCATTTAAGCTCCTGAATGTATAATGCATATTTGGGATTAGCATAACAATGTTAGCTAAGGGCAATGTATTATAAGAGTTTTCATTTTTAAGTCATTTATTTGAATATAAATCAGATCTCCAGCGAGGTATCTCTCAGCACTACCAGAAAACTATTTCTGAGCGCAGTAAAAAATGAACTGAACCCACTTTCTTTGCTGGCAGTCAGTCTCATTAAAATTCACCATGATAATGCCAGTTTGTGTTGACATAATGACAATCACAAAATCAAGTCGCTATAAATAGTGTAAATGCTACTCACAGTTTACTCTTTAGTGTAGGCTTTAGTTTATTTGATTTATTTAAAATATTTATCAGATCTTAACCATAAATCACATGGGATATTATAATCATGGTGATAAAGACTTACCTATAAATTTTAAGTGCCCAGAGGGAGATAACTAACATTTCAACTACAATCTGTCTTTATGTTGCTTTAAAGCAATCACATGTTTCTTTTAAGAAATATGAATAGAATTACAATATGGCAACATTTGGTTACTTTTAATCTAGTTACAGTAATGAGCAAAAAGTAATAGAACTTTCTAGCAGAATTTTTTCTGATCCAGCAGATACAAATTTGGAAACAAAGTTCATACTATAGGAAAAAGCCTGAGCATTACAGTCTGAAGACTGAATACAAACCAAACCCAGGTATTTTGTTGTTGTTGTTTCTATTTTTTTAAGTCTTTCCTATTGAAGGCTTCTCACAGGAATGTCCCTAAAAACATACTGAGCTAATTACAGGAATATGAAACTATCTACAAAATCCATTTTTCAAAACTAGATGCACATAGACTTCCAGTAATAGCTTGCTTTTATTCTTTGTCACCAATTTATTTTCTACAATGTTGATATAATCATTCATTTAAAAATATCTATTAATCATTTTTAGATAGGATACTTTTTTGTAGTTCTAGAAAATAAAGAGTTAAAAAATTATTTATATTTTCAAATATCCTAGAGTTCTCAGGAAGAAAAATTTTCCAGACCGTATTTCTGTTGCAATGACTAGAGGTATGCTTCAAAACTGTTGAAATATTAAATCAGATGAAACTGTGGAGCCAAGTAGCAAGATGAACAAACAATGCTTAGCATCAGAGGTAGATTATTTTTCTAAATTAAATATCAAATTTCCAGGTAATGATTGCTAGTCTAATTTTATTTTACCCAAGATTCATAATGAAAAATTAACAGCTTAAGATCTATAAATAATATTTCTGGAGTCATTTCAACTATGCTGACTAAAATTTTATCAGAATTCATGAAAGAATTGTGATAAACCACATTCTATTTTCTCTAGACCCACTGTGTTAGAAAGAAGATGATTAAAAGTAAAGTTTTTAACTGTTCTAAAGATTGAACTTTGGAAGTGAGTATAAAATCATGTCTATTAAAATGAAGATTAATGCTTCAGACTATAATTTCCTCATTTGTTTCACACTGACACAAACACACACACAAATATATAGTATAAGCATATCATAAAATTTTATGATAAAAGTCTCTAAATGTAATTCATACACATAAGAATATATATGACATTAATTATATAAACCATTAGTATACTGTAAATACATGAATCAACAGAGGATATAATAAATATTGTCATTTGGCTCATTCCTAATTAGAACTCAATGATTTATAAAATAATAGTGTCATCATTCAGTTGGTAATATTGAAAGACAAAGTAATTTATCTTTATGTATAGAATTATAAAAAAGAAGGTTCTTCATCATTAGAGCAGTACTGTCATCCCTCATTCACAGTTGACATCCACCGTGAAGCAAACATTGTCTGCTCATCCAATATGCAGTACTCTTGTCTTTTAGGGAAATGAAGATTTATATAAGAACTTGTTTTTATGTTTCAACTGTACATTGGAGTGTTATGTCAAATTATTAAGTAGTACTTCATAATTCGTGAGGTAGTGGTTTTGCATGCCTTTAATTCCAGCACTCTGGAGGCAGAGGTAGGCAGATTGCTGTGAGTTCACGGCCAGCTTGTCTCGAAAAAAGAAAAAGAAAAAAAAAGAATTAATTCATAATTCAATGGAGGATTAAAATATTTATTTGTCAATTGATTGTTTTCTGAAAGTTTTTCCTGAATCTTGGTTTAATTTCCATTCTCCTCAGACTATGTTAACCTGGCAGAGTTCTTCCCTCTGTTTCTTCTTGCTCATTGGGCTTGTTCTTTAGAGCTTCTTGGCTTATCACTCTGTCTCTTTTGCCATTCACACACTTCAGGCCTAGATATTCTGCCTTCAGCAGTTAGTACTTTCATTTAAAAATCCAATGTGTCAATATACAATCTTGCAAACATACCTGTCTATAGATCACAGATCCATATATTTATGTCTCATGTCAACCCAAGATATGTAATGGAAACTTTATCTTCTCATATCAACAGAACGATGTGGCGGCACATTTTATTTCTTTGCATTGTTTTCTCCAGGTTTCTCTCTTATGTACTTTTTACAAAGTAACCACATACCTTCAGAGCCTTCCCTCAGAAGAAATTACTTGTTCTTTGGCAAGAATGAAAGATTTTAAATTGGCTAGTTGCACTGACTGATGTGTGAAAAGGAAAGAGATGGTTACTTTTCTCTCCAGTTACTTTGGTTAATATTTTCCCCCATTTTCTTCCTGTTCCCTGGAATCCCTAGAATCCCTAGTTCCTTCTCAGGTATGTCTTCAACACTTAACTGATATCACTACTCAAAATAAATTATACACATAAAATCTGTAATTCCTAATGACAATAATTCACCTTTAAGATGAATTTGAGGAGAATAAAGCATAATGCATTTAACCTATAATATATGTTTTTAATATATTGGATAGAGTATACATGTTGAACCAAGGATTAGATTTATATTCAACTTGCCTTTCATTTTTAAGAATATTTAGCTGGTATGAGATGGGAAAAGTGATGACTAAACTCTACCCAACTGTGAAAGCAGAACAGAGTGATACTGTCACATGAAAGATATTTATTTTCAACAACACTTCTTATTTCCTTGCTACATTGTCTGCAAACCTTACTCCTCTGCACATTCTTGGAGACTCAAATAACTATATGCCATGAAAGCAATGCACACTCAGCATGCATGCATACACAGATGTTCCAGCTGTGTTGATGGTGGCAACCATATGTTCCCTGTTTCACAGGGGATGTTCAAGCCCACTCATCTTTGCACAGTAGGAGTAATTGTGTTTAGTGGGAAGCAAGGCTTTCTGTAATGGTGCAACATAACAGGTGAGAATGCAAATGAGCTGTAAATAAAAGAAAATCACAGTGCCCGATGGCAGAAATGTATAGAAGGAAAAGGATCATTAATTATCGTCAGAATGTGTGACAAGAACCAGTCAGATATAAGCAATCTAAGAAATGAGGAAGGAATTAGAACACCAAGTGCAAACTAAGAAAAACACTCATGCTACTTCAGACAAACATGAACTTATTGGAAGGTTATTTTGTAATGATAAAATAATTTAAAAACAACAAATACAATTATAGGATGATACTGAACACAGTTGGAACTTGTAAGGGAGGGAAGAGCTTTTAAATCATTGCTACCTGCATAGTAACTCAAAGATTTGGGATTAAGACATATGTACAGGAAAAAAAAAAGAATTAAACAGTTTGTTAAACCAGATATGGGATAGCTGTTTATATTCTTTGACTTCCTCGATGACAGCTAAACATTGAAAAGGAAGCCTTACCCAGGAACTCACAGCATTATAAATGCGCATACCTTGTCCGTTTCTCAGTTATTCAGAGCTATCTTTGAAATTTGGATTTCTTGATGTAGATGCAGTGCAATAATTCTAACATTTATTTGGAATGTGCTTCTATAAGAACTGACCAGATTTGAGATGTAGATAAGAGACTCCTTTAAATTCCCAGAACCTATGACTAGTCACCACACCTGTTCATCTTTCCTGGCTGAGCATTTGTTAACAATATTTATAAGGCAAAACATATCATTCTGATATCTGTAAAACTGCATATTTCCTTTTTCTTATCATATTTTTTCTTGGGAAGCTTTTTAAAATTTCCCTTATGCTTTCTTTGACTGGTAGCAAGAAAATACAGTAATATTAAAAACTGCATCCACGCCTGTTGGAAGTCAACCATAAGCAGATGTTAATATATATAAAATAATGAATTCACTATGCTTTATTTGAGGATATAAAAATGACCCCTAATTAAATTGAACATTTTACTATGTTTCTCAGTTATTACCGACATTATATTTATTAATAATTTGATAATCCCATTATTTATTGATTCGATTATAGGACAAAATCAATAAGTAGATGCTGTATACCTTACCAGGCTTAGTGGTGGCCTCAGTGTGATTCTGCAGGGTGTGAGATGTGAATCCAGTATGTAGACTAAAACAGAGAAATGATGTATTTATTTATGTTTAGTTTGAGACTGGATGCCTGAAATCTAGGAAGGAATGTATTTAGTTGATTTTAACAACGTCGACTTGCTATCTCTTCTGTGTTGAGGGAAATAAATAGAATTTGGACACGTATATGACATATGGACATTTATGTTCAAGATAAAATTTAATTTGAGTACAGCCACAAAAAACATCTGGGTATTGTTTATATATACTTTCCCTGAATGATGCTAACGTTAATTTGTTATGTCAGAAAACACATGTACCATCCAACAAAATTGTACTGATCTTGTTGATAGGCTACAATCAGTCAACAGGTGATTTATCTCTTTTCCTTTATCATACTTCAAGGGCCCAGTGTGATTCCATGGGATATGATCGATGTGAAGGCCATGTGTAGATAGGAACACAGAAATAAGGTATTGTCTGGGGAAACCTCAACCCAGAGGGTCTTGGCAGCATCATTCAGGAGCTTCTCTTCCTAGTCCTTGGTATCTGAGCAACCAGAAACTTCTACCATTCACTTTGAACCTCCTATAATGCCTTTCACTTTTTTAAAATTTTGTTTTCAACTTCCTAGACATTAATATGTAAGCCTATGTACTTCTTAACAGGATATTTGTGTTTGTTTGCGGATAGGAAAATAATGGTGTGTCAACGCTCTGATGAGTACAGGTCATCCATTACGGTCCCGCTACAGCCTGAGTCCATTAGCGCCAGGGTACGGCTGCAGGGCAAGGCTGTTTCATCTTCTAGGGGCCATTGGTCACGTACCCTTGACCTTCAAGAAAGTCGCTTTGAAGAAAGGGTGGAAGTGTATGGAGAAAGGTTATATTTTCACGCCACATTTGACCAATTAGTGGAACCCAGTGTTAAGCTTAACGAATAATTATACAAATAGACACTTTTCTTTATGCCTGAAACCCTTCTAAAAAAGAAAAGGGTTAGAGTAAACGAAAGTCAAGAGAAAGTGAAGTGCCCAAAGATCAAAGTACACTCAGCTGCAACTTTAAGGGAACTCAGAGGAAGACAGTTACAGTGTTTTTGATCTAGCATCACAGTTTGTTTAAGACAGGGCTCCGGGCATTTGCCTTCCTGGTTTAGATTGAAGGTGTTCAATCTTGAAATGATGACCTTTCTCTGTTCTTTCCTGTAAGATAGAGAAAGAAATTTATGCCACAGCAGGCATGTTTTCTTGAGAGGTGGTATCTCACAGCAAGGTTTATTAGAAAGTCCATCCGCTCAAACATGGCAGTCGGCTATGGATTCTCTTGTGATGTGTTCAGCATCAAGTGCTCACACAGAGTCTGTCCTTGAAATCCGAAGGCTTATGAAGACGACAACGATATTGCCTACCAAGTATTGACCAACTCCTCAGTCATTTGAGCCCCTCTTGATGCTATTGAACAAAACACTTCATGCTTTTATGTTCTAGCTATTGGTCAGTTACAAGTATTTAGAGGCCTTGTCAGAAGCTACAGCTTTTCCAGGAGGTGCCTTGATACTCAGTGATTCTGTCCCCTTCTAAGCAGCGCTACACCTGGTGCTGTCATATCGACAGCAAAGGGTTTACCCTGAAGCAGACATAAATGAATGCGGTTTTGTTAAATAGACGTCCACTTACAGGAGGATCCACGACAGACCCTTTACGAACTGAAAACGCCCATTTTATTTTTACTAACAGCATATTTATATTATTAAAATTTAGTGAGGCATCATGCACAATTAGCCAAGAGAAGCAGAAATAGAGAAAAATGAAAAGACGTTGTTGAAAGTGGGAAATCATTTCCATGAACACATCTAACCTACTGCTGCATTAACTGCTTGGTCATCCTATATGTCCAGCTACTACTTTACTTGAAAAGAGGCTTGCTCCATACATCATAAATAAAAGCTAACAATTCTGTGAAAACTTGGTAAAATCAGAATTGAATTTGAAAGTGTTAGGATATATTTCTTTATTTTATCATAAACTGATCATGTAAATTGAATACCAAGTTATCAGGAACAATAAACTTCTATAAACCCAGGACCATACTCAATAATTGCTACCAGGTAATGTCTTTTAATTTTATTTTTTCCTTGGCTACTTTTTTCTTCTAATGAAGAATATAATAGTAAAGTAAATTTTAATTTATGATACCCATTATTTTTACATATTTATATAAACCCTTAAATTATTTTTCTTTCCTTTTTGATCATTATTATAATAAGCATTATTGTAGGTAGCTATTTGATGAGTGTTCTTTCAACATTTAAGATTGATATATACTTTGTCAGGTAAATCTCTGTGTAAATACTCAATGTTTATTCGAACCACAATTTTTTTGATCATTCATTCCTTGTCAATGTTCGGTTTTTATTGTTTCTACAGTTTTGTTATCACACACAAAAAATTCTGCCAATGTGAGTACTGCTTTCTCCTTTTCTGGAAAAATTGGAAGGTTTTATTATTTTGTATTTCTTTAATAGGTCACACACTGTGGTGCCAGTGTTCTGCCATATTAGAAGGTAACTGATGACAAAATGTTTAATATAGTGAATTGTGGTTCTTAATGGGAGACAGCTATTGTTGTTGCCTCACCAAATTACTTAATGCACATTTTCTCCACTCTTTGTTATAAACAGGCTAGATAATTAGTTGATGATCTAGAGGAAAGAAAATGATATCAAATGTGGCTTAATTTTTTGTTCATCTGACTAATAGTTTCACTGAAAATATTTTTGTAATTTATTTTAAAATCTTATACTTTCTCCCTCGAATCATCACCTCCTCTGACTTCTCCCACCTCTCAGGTTGCATTATTCCTGGAATCTTTCCCTACTGTTTTCATATCTTAAAACATAAGTCCTTCCAGAATGACTCACAGAGTACCATGGATACCTGTCATCTGAAATAATATCAAAAGGTATATTAAACTTTTAGAACCTTATGCAGACATACAAATATCATTATATACTTTTTTTGGTTGTAAGAATTATTGAGTAAACAAAAAGCTTCATAACCTCACAGTAGGTAGTGAAGTTTTAAGGTCAGAAAAAAAGTTAATTTATTTTAAGAAAATACTTATTTAAAAACTTTTATTTATTATTGCTCATTTTTATTTCAATTATAAGAAAATATGAGATGACAGTATATTCTTAAACTTATTTTGGGTTGAACAAAGAGCAAGAGATAAAACATTTTTAAGTCAAAAACTTCTGCATACATTTTGTCCTGTGTTGTGTCTATGTTTAAATTAAGTTCTAACATGATAAAAATATGATCCAAAATATTTCTGTTTCTCTTAAGTTCTTTATTTAATCTCCCTAAAGTCACAAATATACAATAATATTTTTTTTTACTAAATCATAAATGATCATTGGACTTGGATTTGAAGTTGTCAGTAATTATGTATCCGTATTTCGAAGAAGGAAAAAATACTTAACATCACTAAAAGTATGGTGTTAGTTTATTTCATGTGTTTCTGCAAACCTAAGCTTTTTATATATTTTTAGTCTGAAGAGCCCCAAACAAGTACAGTCTCAAAAACCTGGGCAAGTAAGAAAAGATGCTTTTTTCTTCATTCTTACCTTTTAACTTTTCATGAAGTCTCTAATCAAGTAGTTCTATTTAAGAAAATCTGTTTCTGTTTCTGCTCTTTGCTCAGAATTCAATTTCTGCTATCTTCTTTTTTTTTGAAAAAAAGTTACAAAAATAATACCATTTATTTGAGAAGAACAATAACATCTGCTACAAGAGACCTGACTGTGTATATCTAAAGATATCTATCAACATTTAAAACTTTCCATTATAATATTTTTCTTTATCAATTACAAAATGTTCATGCAATGAACATAAGCATTTTCATTTGCTTTAAAACATTCTGCAAAATACACTCAAATAACAGACTTTGTAACAGATTTGAGAAATATAAGGATTTCAGTTAAAAACACTTTTCTTTCTAAAGTATCTTGAATGAGGTTGAGATTAGACTTTGAGAAAGACTTGTTCTAATGAATTTGTTTTCTTTACTTCCTTTGCAACACTATAAAACTGCATTGGCAAACTAATATTCAGTTTTCCACTAAAATGTAGTACACAATTACATATTGAAAACAGCAGATTCACAAAAAGACATGAAGAAACAAAGAAAGGAAGAAAATGGCAGTTTCAGAAGAGAACTTGGCCAAATTTATCACTATGCATTGTAGAGAAAAGGCGTCCAAATCTTACTACATTAATAGCAATTTACATATGTGGATTATGTCTTAAAATGATATACAGTTCAAAAGGTATAATCTGAGTGGCTGCAAAATGAAAATACAAATCCTGAAAAGAAAGATTAGCAGGTTACATTCTGAGTGTGACTGATAACATTAATTACAGAGTAATTTGATTAATGTCGATTTTGCAGTATTCTTATACTGTCAAAAATTGTAGTTTGTTTTACATTGTGAAGATTTGTTTTCAAAGTGTAACCTACTCTTTATCAACTTTTCCAAAACCTTCATTTGTCCAGAGAAGAATAAGCACTTAGCATTTCTGCTTCAACAGTCAGGACACTTTGTTAATACTTTACGGTCTTGAAAAGGCTTTTGATACAGGATAGATTCACAAAGAATATAAAGTCAACTCTTGTAAAACAATCTCAGGATTGCAGTGTAAGCTTAAAATTTTAATGGGTAACTTTTCAGACTGAATAATTTTGATTTTGAATTACTTTGTGATTAAAATGACATTTTTAATATTGTTAGTAATGTTTTATCATCAGCTATTGAAATAAATAATTATTATAATCATAGTCCTTTTGACATAAGGTAGAGCTGAACTACTGCATGGAGTAATGAGAAAAATACACTGAATTTAGTGTTCTAGCAGACAAGCGTTCCTCAAGTGTGTATACAGAATGAGGACAGCAGAGTGAAGAATATGAAGTTTCATCAAAAGAGAAGCCATGGCCGGGTGGTGGTGACACACGCCTTTAATCCCAGCACTCAGGAGGCAGAGGCAGGCAGATCTCTGTGAGTTCGAGGCCAGCCTGGTCTACAAGAGCTAGTTCCAGGACAGGAAACAAAAAGCTACAGAAAAATCCTGTCTTGAAAAGTCAAAAAAAAGAAAAGAGAGAGAGAGAGAGAGAGAGAGAGAGAGAGAGAGAGAGAGAGAGAGAGAGAGAAGCCATTTGAACGATAAAAGAGGAATGCAAAGGAAAAGAGTTTAAGTAATGAATCTGGCTAAACATATCACTCCTTATTTGAAGCAGTTTTCTAATAAATATCTTCCAGGATTCAAGAATATTAGATTTGGTAACAAGAATGTCATTTAGGACATATACAAGACATTCACCATTGATAGCAAAGTTGGTGATCATTTCATGTTCTCCCAAACATATTTTGATAGACTAATCTTTTCTCAGACAATTATATACATTTGTTGGGACTACACTTTAGTTCCAACTTAAGTACCAAAAATATCAGTAATTGTTCACTGTTTTATGTAGCTTAATAGTATGCTAAATTATGTAATTTCAGATTAGTAAAATCAACATAGCATCAATTTACAGCCAATAATTGAGAATTAGCAAATAAATACCAGAGTCTTAATATACTAATTTTGTTCTTACAGTTATTAGTCAATACCAGAAAAAGTCTCTTCTATTTAGACATTTATATTTAGAGATTGAAAATAATAAAAATCAAATGAGTCAAAGTTCTCATTCAAAGTACGCAACTCTTATTTCTGCCCTCAGTTTTATATTCCTGT
>NC_022031.1:26438711-26440482 GCF_000317375.1 Microtus ochrogaster
TACACCATGTCTAATTTGTGTTGCCCATATACCCACTGGAGCATGGTCAAACACCCAGTGGCCAGTCCCTTAATGAAAACTAAGTCTACCTCCCTTTCCCCTCCCTCCACACTGCCATGAAGAACTATACTTCATCATCCCTATCACAATTTTTAAGGGCTTGCTTCAATGGCTTTCTGTCTAAACTTTTTCTTTTGGAGTCTTCAATATCTTCCATTCTTAGGTACGAGTCTTCAATCATTGACTCCATTTCAAAATTAGCTTCCTTGTCCTTAACAGCCAGAGGCAAAATAAATCACAGAATTCTACATAGTTTCAGGTGACAGCATGGACCATGGATGTCAACACAGTCTTAGGAGTCAGCACAAATCAAGGATACCAATATGACCTCTGTCTGCATTATGGGTCAAAGATATGGACATGGCTTCTGACAGCAGCGTGGACCATGGGGGTCTTCAAGAAGGCCCAGTCCAGAAAATTAGCCATTCTCCATCTTGAACATTCTATCATTGCTAAGAGTAAGAGTGATCTTTTTGCTAGACTGTGCATTTGGGGACAGAGTATACCCAAGCTTCAGGCTGTTGAAAACTACCCCTTTAGCTCTACTTGGCAATGACATGTTTCCACACCCTAGGATTCTCTAATTTCATCTCTTTCCCTTGTACCTCTCTCCACTGCGTGTGTAACACCCAGTTCCATAACTTCTGGGTTATTGGGTCTTGGATATTTTTGTTGTTGCTCAGCATCAGGGTGATCTTGCAGCTTGGCAAGGCATTTGGGGACAGCATCTTTGAGCGCTCTAGGCCTCCACATTCCTCTCTGCCTGGTAACTCATTAGGTATGATAACCTTTGTGTTTGCAACCTGCATGTAGCACTATGGTCCCACACTTTCCTTCTCCCAGGAGTGTAAGCAGCTGTAGGCTGCAGCAGCTCAGACAGTGTGGCAGGAACTAGAAGCAACTAACCACATATCTACAATCAAGAACAGAGATTAATGAGTCAATATATTCATGTTTGCTTTCAGATAAATACCTGCTTTTCAGTTATTGCACGGTCCAACCCTTGAGAGGGTGTTTCCCATAATCAGGGTGTGTCTTCTTATCCCAAAGAACCAGGTAATTATAGATGCGTCAAGTTATAGCTAACCATCACACTCTGTAGAGTAGCTTTCCATTTTTGCCTTTATCAGAAACACCCACCTAACTCATACTGATAACTTCCTAATTAATTCTGCAAGATATCAGATGTATGGCTATCACTTCCAAAACTCTTCGTGTCTGAAAACCCAAGCTACATTTCAATACAGCTCTGAGCACAGCACAGCATAATAATATTGCCATTTGCTTATTTTACCATAGCTGAATGACCTTCTTCATGTTTGAAGTCACTTCACCAACTATCTTAATGGCTACTATAATTTCCATTTGCTATTTCCAGGCTGGATAATCCAAGAGATGTTGTCTCATTACTTGTCTATAAAGATACTGTTAATCTCAGCAGTTTTAGGATTCTGTGAATGATGTTTAAAGTTAATATTCTTTATCAAAGAGAGAAACTAGTTGTGATATATATTATATTGCATATTTAAACTAATAAAATTATTTGTAATATGGTTTTATATACAAAATGGGTTTCTTTATGTTGTTTTGTATTTATTTACTTTGGTTGAACTATATTTTTAAAAGCTTAATATATGTTACTTATTGTATTATGATGGAGGAAGGTCATTTGCTAATAAAGAAACATCCTTGGCCCATTTGATAGGACAGC
>NC_022031.1:26441892-26451682 GCF_000317375.1 Microtus ochrogaster
TCTTCCTTCCGAAAACAGCAGGCAAAGATGTAATATAAAAAGATTAGATACATTTGAAAACTGCTCAATAGATTCAACCTCTCAACTCCATCCTTAGCCATTAGTAAAGAGCAATAGTATAAAGGGTCAATATGGAGCAAGAAGGATTAAAAGGATGAAGAATATGAAGACAGAGTAGATTATGGAATTTGGGAAGGAGTAACTAATATCAAAGACCAATTGGAAAAGACATAATAAAACATATGGCTCTAGTAATTTCCTAAAATATTTATGTTAAAAATGCACATAAAAAAGAGTGCAAGAGGAGTTATCCCATAATGGGGCAACAGTGCCCTTGTCAGACATGCCAGGAGTAGATTAAGTACTTTGTTGTCATTGACAAGTAGGTTCCTCTAGACTCTCAAATTTATAGGCTATTGTCAATACTTTTATTGCCCCTCCAGACCTTGATAGTAAAACCCTGTTAGTAAAGGCACCACATACATTGGTCACATAGTCTGGAGATACCAAGCCAGCACTATCTTGAAAGCTTCACCTATACAAAATAGCTTTCACAGCACTGGAAGGTCCTCTGCATACTACTAGAAAAGAAGATGCTATCATCATCTTACCCTTTTTTGAATTCTGAGAGTTACCAAAGAGGCCAGCTTGGTAAGGCTTATCCCCTGATGCAGTATTGTCATAAATGTCATAGGAGTAACCACTCATTTTCTGATTGGATTTAAGGTCTCCTCCACTAGATGGCACCCATTTCTGATATCATCAAGCATCAACTTACACTACACAGATCATAGGCCTAGGGGAGGATCAGCAACCATTCTTCTAAATGGATATAGTAGTAACATGATTTCTAATTA
Source organism: Microtus ochrogaster (assembly GCF_000317375.1). NCBI lineage: Eukaryota > Metazoa > Chordata > Mammalia > Rodentia > Cricetidae > Microtus > Microtus ochrogaster. The sequence continues at coordinate 26,442,750 of NC_022031.1, forward strand.
TTATTATTCTAGCCATAGATTATTGTCCCTTTCAACTTTGATCAGAGAACCTTATTATTGTAATAGTGAATAACAATAACTCAAAAGAAAAATTGAACATAAAATTGTGATTTGATGGGATTTTACTGTCTTTTTACAACTTTCTTCCACAATGTCAATAAATGTATAAAATCACATAACTCTCAAACTTATTATGATTATTAGTGCTTCAAAGAAAAATTCCTTTGTTTTTTTCCAAAGAAAATGCTGTTTATTTTTAGTGACCATTATTAACAGTTGTTATATGCATTCATATGAATAAGAAGTTCATTTAAAATATTTTATACTGAAATACTTATGAATGAAAAAATAATAAAAACACTGTCACAAATTAGTCAAATCATCAAAATCTTACAAAACTGATGATGAATGCTGCAAGCTTAACAAATGTCTCTAGGTGTTTGAAATAAATAGCTTCATATTAATTTGTAAATATATAGCTATTGCGTTCACTCTATTGTGAGTCTTCCCAATTATTTCTTTGTTGATTCTAAATCCAGAAATAGACACCAGTAGGCTGAGCTATTGTTATGTTGCCAGCTGCAGCTGCACATTCTCAGAAATAGTGAGGAAAAGATTGAAAACTCCAGTATAAGAGGTCCTCTAAAGGTATGGATGTTGTCTTGCATTTCTAAGAATTGCTGTCACACCACCTGCACCTGGATTCCCAAGAGACACACACATATTTTAGATGACAATAGTGTAGTAGTGAAATTTCTAATATCATGTGTATATAGAAGAATATTTTAGCTATTTGGGTTTTTTTTTTGTTGTTGTTGTTGCTATTATTTCTCTCTTTACTTGTCTTTGAAGTTGGTAAAGAAAATTAGATATGGCTTTTCTTCACAAGTCATTGGTTCTAAATTTAATATCTGTATGTGTGTATACCTGTCTTTTATATCAAAGTTCCACACTAAGAGCCTGTTTTTTTTTTCTTTTCTGAAAATGAGTTAAACGTGCAAATGAGTTAGTAGGAAATGGAAAGAAAAACATTTGTGTTTTTGTGCTTTTTTAATTAGCATAAAAAGAGACAGGTTTCTTTGTCCCATTTCCATACCTCCTCTTGCCTGATTTCTGGCTCGAGCACCTCCCTGGACAGTCTTCCTGATTGCACCTTTCAGCTCCAGTGTTCCCTTTTCCGCTTTGCCGTCCCGTGTCTACTGCCTTCCCCACTTCACTCCCGTCAAGCCTGCCTTCCTCCTCTCCTCAGGCCATACCTGACTCACTCCAACAAAATATACATAGGTAGTGGTATAACGACGTAAATGTATGCAATAAGTATAGAATATGTATGTAGAAGTATAGAATAATAGAATCTATGATTCAGATATTAGAGAAATTTGGGTTTCTGGGATTCTGTTGCTTCATTTAATATACATTTCAGTGGGTTTCTATTTTTGTGCAAAATGCATAATTTTATTGTTTTTGTGGTTGAATAAATTTCCATTCCCCGTGTGCCACAGTTTCATTATCCAACTAAAGGCTAGTCTGATTCAATTTCTGTACATTCAAGTATTTCTATAGTGGAAGACAGTGTTACTTGAATATATATCCAGGAGTGAGGTAAGTGTATAATATTATGGTTTTGTTTGGGCTTTCTGAGAAATTTTTGTATTGATTTTCACAGTGACTATACCAATCTTTTTACCCACTGTACAGTAAAGGTGGTTTCCTTTCTCACCGAATCCTTGCCAGTATTCAAGTCATTAGTTTGACTTCCATAGGTTCAGTGAGTTGTGTGTTATCTTTAGCAGTGAGGCCTTATAGTTATGGAGAACAATCTAGAGTCTTAGCAACAACATATGTTGTTTGGAGGTTCCCTTGGGGCCCCTGTAGCAGACATCTCAGTCAACTGTAATTCACTTCTGACACTTGGATTAATTGGGTGATAAGAAATGACAAGTTGGGTATAATTTCCCCATTATTTGGTGATTTCATTTAGACTGCTTTCAAATATGTATGGATTTAGGAAACTGTTACTTTGTTAGTTCTTCATTTCTCTCAAATTCCCTAAAATGTTAATTTTAGCCAATTCACACTGTATTCCCTTTCTTCCCTCCCACTTCTCTCCTGTCTCCACTTGATAATTTTTTCCAGCCAACCATGTCCCCATCCATCCATAGCTATCTTTTCTATTTTTATTTCCTAGGGAAAGTTATCTGTCCTCGCCTTTGCTCTATATTTAACCTTTGTGTTTCTATAGATTGTAGCTTAGATATCATTGACTTAAGAGCTATTATTCATATAGAAGGGAATGCATATGATATTTGTCTTTCTGTGTCTGTGTTAACTTAATCACGATGATTTTTCCCTAGCTCCATGCCTTTACTCATATATTTCATTTGTTGTCTTTTTAGTTTTTATTTTTCATTTTAAATTTTTTTATTCATTTTACATACCAAACACAGTTCTTCCTTCTTCCCCTTCTCCCACTCCTCCCTACCTACCCCTCATCTACTCCCCAGAAAGACGAGGGCCTTCCATGGGTGGGGTCAAGATCATGATAAGGAAACCCACAGAAACAGCTTACCTAAGATAGTGGGAGCTCACAGACTCTAGACTGGCAGCTAGGGAGCATTATGGAACATTACTAGGCCCTCTGCATATGAATGAAAGCTTGTGGGATCCCTGGTAGTGGGAAAAGGATTTTTCCCTAGTTCATTTTTTAATGTCTGAGTTAGTGTGTGGATGTACCACATTTTCACTATCCATTTTTTTTTTTTTTGGCGAGGACCATCTAGTCATCAATTCTCTTCCTTTGATTAACAGCTTGCTTTTGTTTTAGTACCACACAATTTGTTATTAATATAGCTCTGTAGCAAAATTTGAGATCAGAGATGTTGAGGGCTACAAAACTCTTTTAATATTTGGGGGTGTTTTGACATTTTTGACCTTTCTACTTCCCCATACAGGTAAATGGAGAAGGTAGTGAGTAATTGTGAGTCTGGGAGTTTCAGGTCCAGGATTCAGATAAATACAGATTCCTCATCTGAAGGTCCCTTACCTGTGACCACATACACTGCCTTTTCAGCTGCCTCCACTGTTGATTCCTGTGCCTTACTTTGAATGTGTTTGTATTTAAAGGATAAATAATATTCTTAATGATTACCTACGTCTACTAATTTTACATCACAAAGCTTATGACACAGTTTGTTTTTTTCATGCAACCCTGAATAACGCCAATTTCTTGTTTTTAGTATCATGACAATAGGCAACTTATCCAAAATATAGGCAAATATGTCTTAATGGCTAAAATGTTTTACAAAATTCTTAGATCTAAACCAAACCCCAAATCAAGAGCATTGATCAGTCAGCATAGTTCAGGTAACTAGGCTGGGGAGGCTCAGTCCAGATGTGAATTAACTGCACTATCACAGGAACTGCTAATCGCAAGAACCATTTTTCACAAGAGTCAGGTTGACTCTCTGGATTCCTGCCCTCTCATACACTCCTATTTGTCTTTCCTCCTTTTATTTACCTTCACTCTTTTTCATAGCGAAGGAAATTCACAGGTTCTCTCTTGCTGGTAGCCTCTAGATTTTAGGACCCCAAGCATTTCAGATGTATAGGAAGGAAAATTTTGCTATTTAGAAATTATCCAATTTGTGGATAAAAAGAATAATCTTTTTTATTTCTTTCTCACTCCATATTTCCCCACTACATACCAGGAAATGCTAGTTTGTACCCCAAGAATGGTTTATGCTTGGCTCTAGCCTTTTAGCTACTTTTTAAAAAATTGTATTAAATCGCAAATTTAATGGGGCTTTTAGCAAACAAAAACACTCAAAGTTGAATACTATTTGGAAAACATTGTGCTACATGATTATAAACAAATAGTCAATAGCCATTCTCAATATTCCCAACCTTTACTTTATGTGTGTGACTTAGTCAAACAACTTGTAATAATTTTGCCTATCCAACTGAATGAAAGAGCTCTACTTTGTTATCAGTTGTGTGTGTTGATGGTGATTGCCAACTTGAAAGTCTCTAGAATTGCCTAAGAAACATACCTTTGAACAATGGCAGTGGGTTTTTGATCCTACTGCACGTACTAGCTTTGGGGCAGCCTAGGCAGTTTGGATGTTCACCTTGCTAGACCTGGATAGAGGTGGGTGGCCCTTGGGCTTCCCACAGGTCAGGGAACCCTGACTGCTCTTATGGGAGGGAGATTTGTTCGGGGGAGGGGTAGGGAAATGGGAGGCAGTGCCAGGGAGGAGGCAGAAATCCTTAATAAATAAATAAATTTAAAAAAAAAGATTAAATAAACTCCTCCCGCATGTAGCAGCTTTCAGCCTAAAAAAATAAAAAATAAAAATAAAAAAAAGAAACATACCTTTTGGGAAAATCTGTTCCTTTCTACATTTCATTGATATGTGAAGACCTACCCTAAATATTGGCAGAAGAATTCCAATGAGCTGGTTCCCTGACTGAATTAAAAGGAGAGAATAAGTAGAGTTCTAGAATACATGTTTATCTTCTGCCTGACTGTAGATACAATGTGAACAGCTGCCTCCTCTTCCCAGCAGTGAAAGACTATATCACCAAAATTTATAATAAAGTAAGTGTTTCCTCCATTAAGTTGATTTTTTCTGGAAGTTCATCACAGACGTAAAAAAAATGACTAATAAAACAATTGTTCATATGTTAGCCTAAGGGGGGAAAGGGTTCAAATAAAATCAACAGTATAAATGAGCTTGTAAATGTAATTTTAATTTGTGGCTAGAATCTGATATATCACCTGAAGCCTCATATATTGAAGGGCTAGCTTTTAATTGGCAAGCTTTGGGAAGTGATTAGATTATGAGAGCTCTGACATGATGGATGCTTTGGCCCCTAGGATTTATAAGATGATGACCTTCTGAATATGGGGTATGGTTGAAAGGAGTTGATCAGTGTGGACTTAGCCTATATTGAACTTGACTATGCTTTGACTTACTCTTTCCTGGCTGCCATGGGGCAAATAGCATTCTAGAACAGAACAGCTGTGTCATATGTTTCTGCCTTACCAGCTAACAATACTAGATATGTGGATCATATACCCCTCTAGATCTTCTACATCAGGAATATTGTCATAGCATCAAAAGCTAACATAATATTTTGTGGGGTAGATTTTAGGAGTTTTATTCTATAAAAGGAACTGTCACAAAAACAGGTCATACGTTTGAGAAAACAAAAATTCTTCCTTTTATATAATGTATGCTGACAAGACAAATAAAATTTTACCTAAAAGTTATAAGAATAAATATATAACCTTTTACATAAAACAGAGTAATACATATCTTTAGTGAAGCAGACAGCAGACACTTAATCAGGAAATAGAATAAACTTCCCTGAGTGTCCTAATAGGTGTTTTGGAGAGGGAAAAAGGAAACAAACAAAAAGCAGATTCAGCTGAGTGATTTCTTATTGAGCCAGTTTGTTTTTGATGCCAAACTTACTTAGAAAATCACTCTCTCTTTCGGCAGTTAGTCAGCCGCTAGAGAAGGCCACTTAATTATCCCATCAGTGCTTACGAACTTAGTTTCACAGTCAGTCAAGAGATGTCACAATGCTAGCGTTTATTTCCTTTCTTTGCCCAATTACATGGTGAAATCGAGGTAATGCCCACTTGTCTGTTATTACAACCTTTTCCATTGCTATCTGGCTGTTTACAATTTGGGGGTTTGACACCCTGGTTTGCCTAGACTCTGAGGTACTAAGATACAATAAACTCTCACAACAGTATTTAACAGGATAAGTTGAAGGAATTCAGTTGGATTATTATGTACCCATTTTATTGTCATGATTATTTAAATTTTAGTGTGAATACAACCATTGTCATTTATTCTGTTTTTCAGATGAGCCACCGGTTGCCATTTCATAAAGGTAAGCCATTTCCTAGTTTCAGTTTCTTTGCATAAATATGCCCACTAGATAGGTTTTACTACAAACAGCTGTTGAAGCCTTCGATTTCTTACTTTCCCTAGAGCCTAGCATTATTGAAATTTGAATTTTCACTGAAACTTAAGCTATAGGTTGGAGAAATATTTTGAGCACCTATAAAAACATAATGAGTATATCCATGATCTTGATCCTCTGTGAAATAGTTGGCATACTATGCTGTATTCTCACACAGTTACACAAGGTAACTCTATGCTTGTTTTTTAAATAGAAAATGAATATACTAATTTTACTTAATATATCTTTGTGATCTGAACTGCATATATTTTCTACTTGCTCCTAAATCCTATTCACTAAAATCCTAACTCGTAATGTAATAGAATTAGGAGGAGCAGGGTCTGGTATGTAATGTATGCATTCTGTTTGTGGATCTTTCACTAAAGAATCATCAGATATTTTTCTACACCTACCTACTATGTGCTAGCAATAAAGGGCCAACAGTGGTAAGGAAATGGAATAAAGTTATAATTAATTTCCATGATCTTGTGCCCCTTCCTTTCTTCAGTTGTACTGTGGACTTAAGGTGATTATTTCTTGTTGATTTAAAAAAAATATATATATTCTTTTAAAGATGCATTGCCCTTGAATGTAGGAGTGAGAACAAAAGAATTTCCCAGCAGAATAAAGCCATGTGATGCCCTGTTCCTGGGTCATCAGCCTGCAGAACTATGAGAAACAGATTCTGTACTTTAGAAGCTTCCCCGTCTATAGCAGTTTTTAATATCAGTGAAATTCTACTGTGACTGAAAGCCTTCTCTGAGCCAGTGAGTTCTGTGTACCTGGTCAAATGTCAGCCATCAGAAGGTAGCAGAGTTGCAGATTTACCTTGACAGGTAGTTGCTTTTCCTTTGACTTCTCCAATAACAGTAAATGCGCTTAAAAGATTTGCATTTTTTGAGCAGCATTATTCTGCCTCAGTTTCTTAATCCTACCCTGTAGGTTTGTCAGTATCGCTTTTATCTACTCCTTCAGCCTAAAGTAAAGCCAAGCAATCATGTATTGTTCTCTAGGAATACGATAAGCCACAAAGCAAACTCCTATGAACAGATAAGATATTTCTAAAGGTAATATTAAAGTGCAAATGTGATTGAAACCTTGCATTCTGTAACAGGACTGGATAATTAAATAGAACCAACTCCTAGGGAGTGGGGAAAGAAAGAAATTCAACTGAGATGTCTTCTCTCATCAATCCAGGGGAAGTATCCACCTTCACATGGATTCTTAAGGTCTCTTTCTGATTCATGAGGGCCATCTTTCTCAACAGTTCTTCTTGCTTGTGAATTTGCTTGGGAAGCAGGGTCTTCTGCTATAGAAGCAGAGAAACCTGTAAACTAAATAAAAAACCTTGTTTCTACACAATACTTGTCTCCCACCAGATATGATAGTTTCTTGAGAGTTGTGATAACAACTGAAAGCAGAATCTCTAGCTCTATTTAATACTTCTATTGCTACCACCATTTCTCTCAGGAACCAGAATGCCATTTTTAAATTCCAGGTACTCTAGAGTGGACCTGTGGCTATTATTTCCCTTCAGGTGTGCTCACACAGAAGGAGCATGCTTACCCTCATTTCTCTGTGTCTCAGTTGTGGACCAAGGCAAAGGAACATTAAGTGCAAATATTGTTTTTCCACTGGTCTTGCCTTGTTCAATGACTGGCAAGAGGAATTGGCTTCTAAGACTACAATTATCTCCTAAGAACTATGACATAGGTATTCACATTCTGATACGACTTATTTTCTACACTTCCATTTTTCCCTTACTTTTTAAGAAACATGAACCATTAATCCAGATTGTAATCATTTACTCTAGATCCCAAATAATATATTAAAAATAAGCTAGAACTCCACTTTTTGTCTTATTGCTATAGCTAGTACCTCAAGAAATGTATTGAATATATATGGAGAGAGTGGACAACCTTGTCTTGTTCCTGATTTCAGTGGGATTGCTGTGAGTTTCTCTCCATTTAGTTTGATGTTGGCTGTTGTTAGCTTGCTGTATATTGTCTTGATTATGTTTAGGTATGTTCCTTGTATCCCTGCTCTCTCCAAGACCTTTATCATGAAGGGATGTTGTATTTTTTTCAAAGACTTTTTCAGCATCTAATGAAATGATCATATGGTTTTTAGTTTGTTTATATGGTGGATTACATTGACATATTTTCATATGTTGAACCATCCCTGCATCTCTGGGATGAAGCCAACTTGATCGTGGTAGATGAGTTTTCTGATGTGTTCTTGGATTCAATTTGCCAGAATTTCCTTGAGTATTTTTGCATCAATGTTCATGAGTGAGATTGGTCTGTATTTCTCTTTCTTAGTAAGATCTTTATGTGATTCTATTATCGGGAAGATCAAGGGGATAATAATTGAAAAAGAAGATGTCAAACTCTCATTATTTGCTGATGATATGATAGTTTACATAAGCCACCCCCAAAATTCTACCAATGAACTTCTACAACTCATAAACACTTTCAATAATGTAGCAGGATACAAGATTTACTCAAAAAAAATCAGTAGCCCTCCTTTACACAGATTATAAATGGGCTGAGAAAGAAAACAGAGAAACATCACTGTTCACAATAGCCACAAATAGCATAAAATATCTCGGAGTAACTATAACCAAACAAGTGAAAGAACTGTATGACAAGAACTTTAAATTTTTGAAGAAAGAAAATGAAGAAGGCACTAGAAAATGGAAATAACTTTCATGCTCTTGGGTAGGCAGAATTAACATAGTAAAAATGGCAATCTTACGAAAAGCAATCTACAGATTCAGTGCAATGCACATCAAATTCCTTCACAGACCTTAAAAGAACAGTATTCAAATTCATATGAAAGAGCAAAAAAAAACCAAGGATAGCCAAAACAATCCTGTTCAATAAAGCAACTTTTGGAGGAATCACAGTTCCTGACTTCAAATTCTTTTTTATTTATTTATTTATTTATTTATTTAT
>NC_022031.1:26451782-26455445 GCF_000317375.1 Microtus ochrogaster
CTCTGTAGACCAGGCTGGTCTCGAACTCACAGAGATCCGCCTGCCTCTGCCTCCCGAGTGCTGGGATTAAAGGCGTGCGCCACCATCGCCCAGCTCTGACTTCCAATTCTACTACAGAGCTACAGTACTGAAAACAGCCTGGTATTGGCATAAAATTAGGAAGGAGGACAAAGAGAAACAAATTGAAGACCCAGATATTAATCCACAAACCTACAGACACCCGATTTTCCATAAAGAAGCAAAAAATATACAATGGAAAAAAGAAAGCATATTTAACAAATGGTGCTAGCATAACTGGATATCAATCAACATGTAGAAGAATGAAAATAGATCCATGTCTATTACCATCACAAAACTCCCAAATGGATCAAAGAGTTCAACATAAAGCCGGCTTGACTGAACCTCATAGAAGAGAAAGTGGGAAGTACACTTGAATGCATTGGCACAGGAGACCACTTCCTAATATAACCCTAGCAGCACAGACACTGTGAGAAAAAAATTAGTAAATGGGACCTCCTGAAACTGAAAAGCTTATGTAAAGCAAAGGACATGGTCAACAAGACAAAATGACCATAGTCAACAAGATAAAATGACAATCTACAAAATGGAAAAATATCACTAACCCATATCAGACAGAGGTCTGATCTCCAAAATATACAAAGAACATAAGAAGCTGATAATCAAAATAACAAATAATTAAATAAAAAATGGAGTACAGCCCTAAACAGACAACCCTCAACAGAGGAACCAAAATGTCTGAAAGACTCTTAAGGAAAGGCTCAACATCCTTGTCATCAAAGAAATGAAAATTAAAACTTCTCTGAGCTTCCATCTTACACCTGTAAAAATGTCCAAGATCAAATATACTGATGACAACTTATGCTAGAGAGGATGTGGGGAAAGGGAACACTCTCACATGGCTGGTGTGAGTGCAGATTGGTACAGCCCCTTAGGATATCAGTATGATGATTTCTCACAAAATAGGAAACAACCTTCCTCAAGACCCAGCAATACCACTTTTGGATATATGCCCAAAGGATGCTCAATCATGCCACAAGGACAGGTGCTCAACTATGTTCATAGTAGCATTGTTTGTCATAGACAGAACCTAGAAACAACCTAAATACCCCTCAACTGAAGAAAGGCTAAGGAAAATGTGGTACATTTACACAGTGAAGTACTACACAGCAGAAAAAAATAATGACATCTTGAAATTTGCAGGCAAATGCGTAGATCTAGAAAACATTATATTCAGTGCGATAGCCCAGACCCAGAAAGACAAATATGATATGTACTCACTCATAAGTGGCTTTTAGACATAGAGCAAAGAAAATCAGGCTATAATCCACAATTTCAGAGACCCTAAACAACAAGACGACCCTAAAGGAGACATACATGGATCTAATCTACATGGGAAGTAAAAAAGACAAGATCTCCTGAGAAAATTGGGACCATGGGGAATATGGGAGAAGGTTGAAAGGGAGTAAAGAGGAAAGGAAGGGAGCAGAGAAATATGTATATGTTAATAAAACCAATAAAAATGTGATAAAAGAAATAAGCCAGAAAATGAATAAATATAAAACACTGCCAGAAATTTTACTCATGCTACATTTGATTCTCTTTTCCTGAGAAAGGCTACCGGTGTTCAGAACAAAGAAACATGTGAAACTCCTCTATATTCACCAGGGGTCAGGCTACTGGACCCACAACATATAAAACTATAAAGGTTTGAGGGTGTGAAATGCACCTGGTATGCAGAAATAAAGCAAAGAAAGTTTTCAATCTAAGTTAAACTTAGTGAGATCATTAGTTCATGAAGTTTACATATAAGACCATTTGTGACTCAAAGGGAACTTTATTTATTGAATGGCCCCTAGGCATCTTCAAGTAGCCAATATTGAAGTTTCCCAATACAATCAATGATTCACTTAATACATACTCCTTGAGAGAGGCGAGGCCTCATAATATCTATGACTTTCTGCAGGCATGGTTGCACAAACCTTTAATCTCTGCATTCAGGTGGCAGAGGTAGGCAGATCTCGGTCAGGTCAAATCAAGCCTGGTCTACAACGCAAGTTCCAGAACTGCAATAAACCGTGTATCAAATGACCAAAGAAAGAAAAAAACAAACAAAAAAATCATGATTTTCTTCTTTATTTCATGACAGAATATTGTCTTGGTCTCATGAGACTCTCTTACAGGTCATCATAGATGTTCTGTATCAAGCAAGCAATGATCATATCTGTGTAGAAAAAGACCACATCACATGTTATGATCATAAAATGTATACTTTTTTTATTTGAAATTTTATGCCTTTTTATGTTCTAATAGTAACTGTAATTCCATGTTAAAATATCCTTAGAAGAGGGTGTAAGATCAGAATGTGAATGGCTACATCATATCTCCTAGAATATGATTTATTAACGGCCAAGACTACTGCTCCTAGATGTTTTGATTATGATCCAGACTGTAATTTTAACTTCACATTCATTGTTATATCACTAAGTTATTTATTGCTAGAATCACGCGAAGCTTTACTACAATACTATCCATCCTGAATGAACCATGTCAGAATACAGAAACCTCACATTATTCCTACACTGCATTATACTTTATAAAAATATGTACATGCAGTGAACGTGTATATGACTGAAAATGCAATGCATATAAAACATTTCATTTGCATTTACCTCCATATTACATGTTAGATTTCCTTAGATTTGTGAAATTACCAGATCTAAGCATTATTTTCTTGAAGAAATAATAAGAAAATTTTAGAGGACATGCACTGACTTCTAAGTAGCACACAAATATTAAAACACCTATTTGAGGTTTCCATGCAAATTATTAAACTTTCTTGAAACAGTGTAATAAAATGTTTACTGAAAACTTTATTTTAATATATAAATATCTATAGTTCTTCATGGCCTAGAAAGTTATCAAGCTGGTGCTCAATAGTTTCCAGACACATAAAGAATTCACACACAAACACACACACACACACACACACACACACAATTTTTTTGAAAAATACTAAGCCAAGTCACACATCACAGACTGATGCTAAGCATTTAATGCATCAGCTTCTCACTCAGAACTGTGGAATTTTTCCATAATGAATTTCTGTTTGTCACTAGAACAGAAATAAAATAAAATGAAGTTAAAATAAATTAAATTAAACTAAAATTGAGAATAATGTTTCCATCAAAATGGTAAAGCAGTCCAGCCTACATTTAGACAGCAGAAGAAAGAATGGAGACTATCCACAAACCCAGAGCAAGAGAACCGCAAGCAGCACACTGTAAAGTCATTTATGGTGATGGCAAACAGTGCTGTGCAAATCAATATGCCTCTGGTGTTTGCTGTGTGAGATCACAAGACAGGAATTCTCTTTACGTAGAGGATGGTTAGCAATAAAGTTCATGAGTGGAAAAGAGCCAAACACTATTTTTTTTCTTTAGGTGACTTTAAGTGTTAGAGGGAAAAAGAATGAAACAGAAATTCAAAATACTTTTCTCATGTCAGCTTTGAGTCTTGTTTCGCCAACAGTAATCTCTGTTTCTTTTGTTCCTTCATGGTGGCTCTTTTCTGAGACACTTTCTTAATACAACCTAGATAGGCAAGGAGGGAAGACAAAGAGGAAGTGAACCAAAACCCCAGGAC
>NC_022031.1:26455782-26460783 GCF_000317375.1 Microtus ochrogaster
TGTCTGTCTGTCCATTGGTTCCTTCTTATGAAAGAATTTGAGAAACAACACAAAAAAATGGTGGTACCACTTTAAATTAAATCTTCATGTTTTCTGAGTTTTGTCCGTTGTTCATTCACGGAGAAATATATTAGAGTTATTAATGTAGACGAGTCATTCTCTATCACACCTTAGAAACTAGCAGCTTATTCAAGAAGAGACCAGAATTTCCATATTCCATTCCATTAAGCAAGGCAATGAAAATTCAACTGTACAGTTTATCCAGTAAAAAGTATAGTGGTCATATTTATGCAGTCCAATATTACCCTAGTAATAATCAGTTCCTCCCAGTATTTACATTACAAAATTGTCTTTTATAAACTACATGCTCATAACAGTTCTCATTCATGGCTCTCCAGTTACTGTTCAAAGATTTTTTTTTAAATAAATTTTCAAGATAAACTTCAACTGGAAGGTTTTCTAACGCAGACATATTCAGTTTGTATTTGACTGAGGCCAATACTGAAGACAACAGTGCATTGATAACATGAAACTCTCTTTGTAAATGCATTTTATGTTTAAATTCTTGCTAAATACATGTAAAACTAAAATAAGGAACAAATTTTACCTGCATATATTTGAAAAAAAATAGCACAAAGGGTTTTGATTTCTTTATCGCTGTTTAATGCTGTTTCCTAAATTGCCTGAAAAATGCTGGCTGCTGAGAGTGGTCTGGCTAACACCGTCATTTAGAAGAGCATTGAAATGTGCCCTCAGCTATGAAAGTCACAGGTTCTTGCTTCTCCTGCTACTTGTGCAATGGGGAGTTTGTAATGGAAATGACAACACACCATTAAGTATAGCACTAGCTTGCAGGCATCAATATAAATATCATTACAGATTAAAGACCTCTTCAAGAATTCAGGCAAGTAGGATTAGCAAATAAACTATTAGAGCTGGAGACTGCATTCTGATAGGCTCTACAAAGCAGAATGTCTGCTATCGTCTCAGTTCTGTTTATTTCCAAGAATGGCAATGGTTCTCGTTAGTTTTCAAAGTGCCTCATATATGAGTCCAACGGCTGCACAGTGCTGTCAAGGCTTGTGGAAGAATACCTGAGGTTGAGCGAGAATTAAGTCATGAAAAAAAAGAGGCTCTTTGCCAATGTATTGGAGTTCTGGCACATGTCATTTACCGAGACTGATATTTCAGAGTCTTTAAGTGCTATGAGTAACAGGACCCTGGGCAATGCAAGGTGGATGCTTTTTCTGCATTTTCTAGCCTTGGAAGAGCCCATTATCAATCCCAAAGGATTTGAAAGTCCCCTATAGTAGCAATAGTTAAAAGCTCAACACTATTATTTGGGTAAACTTCTACCAATAGAACACAGTTGATGCACACAAACACAGATGTATGCAGTCCTCAGAATGTTCACATACCTCCTACATAAGATCTAATGTCATCTACTTCAGAGCCTTTGCCTTTATTTCTTCCTGAGGATAATATTTCATGAATGGAGAAAGTACCCCTGTAGTATGCTTATAAATGTCCCCCAAAGATCCCACTAGTCTAGGTACCAACACAAAGCTAATAAAACTTGGAGGATTTAGGAAGCAGCGGGGAGTGTTCAATTAACATGACCTTACAGAGCAGAGAGGCCTCATGATCTTCCTATTTCTGTCCTTCACCTTCAGGTCACAAGGTGACAGGTTTTGTTCCATCACATGTCTCTGCTGTGGTGTTCTGTCATACACTGCCTATTCAGACACTGTGATCTGTAAGATCTCAGATTGCAGAATAAACAGCTATAGATAAACTACCTAGTTCGTAGCATTTTGTTATATAACAAAGGAAGTAGAGTGTGTGTGTGTGTGTATAGTGGTCTGTGTGTGAAAGTTTGCTCACAAATATGTGTGTGTGTGTTCCAAGAAAATGTATTTTCTATTCTCCTCAGCTTACTCAGACAATGACTTTATTTCTCTTGGGTTTTGGCTCATATAAGCCAGAACATTTTCATATTATTGGGATATAAAAATTTAAACTGCATCTGTATCTAGTTTGACTTTTACATGTATTTACAGAACTGAGAGTATACTAATATAATCCAGTCCTTTGAAAATACAAGACACAATAACAATAGCAAACATACTTAAAACTCTGAGTTTATTCAAAGTAACTCAACCTCTACATGCATTCAAAACCTTACTTATTTTTCTTGTAGGAAAATCAGTTAAGTGAACTGAAATAATTTTCCCAGGAGTATATAATATGTTATTATATAAACTCAGCTATAATCATTGACCGATTTGATTTTTAAGTGATGTTATGTTATCTTCACCTTGGATAACATCTTGGAAAGCAAGTAAAATTGCAGGTGTTAATATAAGCAAATAATTTTATTTACAATCTAAATTATTATAAACTCATAAACCACAATGCAGAGAGAAAATGATATCCTCAAAATTATTGTATTAAAGGAAATATTATGAGGCATATTATTCTTAGATACACGTATTAAGATACACATCTCTCAAACACGTCTTGAAAATTTTCAAGCTGGACTAAGTGATTCCAAACTTAATCTATGAGTAATAAAAATAAAGTAACTACTACGAGGTTTAAATGTGATATATCTACCTAATTTAGTAAACAGGAAAAGGCAACATTATTGATAAGTGAAGAATACTAATTATTAAGAAAGCACAATCGTTTGGTCTTTACTGAGGGTCTCTAGTTTTGTTACACATTATTGTATGTTTCAGTAATAAGTTTCTTTTCTTTTTAAATATGATAGTATTTTACCTCAGAAGTAAACTATCTTATAAACAAAAACACCATGCTGTTACAATAAAGTCTCTAAGATTCTCAAATTACACTGACATCCATTCTTTTCCTTTTTTATTTTTGGTGAAAATGTGATTAAACATTTTCTAATAACAGCTCACAAAATCTACTTATTTCCTGTTTCAGACATTCTTGACAAAAATAACTCCAGAAGAGAATAATTTTTAACATAGAGCATTCAAGGCAATACCCACAAAACCTTCAGTTCTAGTTATATGAATTTTACTTTTTACCATAACCACACTATAAAAGAGTCATCCAATAAAGCTATCAATTCAGTGATTTAAACTTCTCTAAAATAGTAAAAACTCAAAGTTTCAGCTGAAAATGTGTACCAGGTTCAGTGGAAAAACTGATGAGCAATCCTAGTAAGAGGATTCCCTGGTTATAAATTAAAACTTTCAACACGCCAGGTCATTATGGAATTGCATTCTTCCTTCTAATTACCAGCTACTCTGATTTTCTGAATCCAATCTCTTTCTTCAAGTTCTTCTTGCAATCTCACTGTCTTCTCTGAGTAAGCCAGTTTAATAAACATGATACCTCATTCAAATAGTCTATCGTACTTATTCCCTTTATTACTTGTGATAACTTACAGTTTCTGCTCCATGTGTTAATTCTGCAAACAGTTTAGATGTGGTTTTATAATAACTTCTTAAATTCATAATAAGAGAGAGTGTGCATGGGTGTGCATGTATGTGTGAGCATGTGATCGTGTGCACATACACACATTTGATGAACTGTATTTTAAGAATTAATAACTTCAAGCAATTTTTCTTCTAAAGTAGTGATACTATAAGATTTAGAGTATATACAGCAGCCATGTTCCAAAGTGACAAGGAATAGACACCACAAAATGATAGAAATAAATCTACTAGCATCCTGTGGAATTTTTAGGCTATATGAACTCAAAAGGGCTAGTGAGATTCTTCAGCAGCACTAGCACAATAACAAGGAACAAGTCGCTGTGATCCTTATCAAGAAAAAGTGTACAGTCATCCCTGGTTTACAAGGGAAGGAAGCTGAAGAAGCTGGCAGAAAGATTTTGTTTCCTGAGGCTATGTAAATTGTTTGATAAAGAACAAAAATATCATCCACTGGAGCACACGAGCTGGGTTGGACACAGTGAGATCTGGGCCATAATGAGAAAGAGGGATGTCTGTTTAGAGTATAAGAACAGAAGATTCCTCAATTTCCTTCTCAAGCTGCTAGTATATGATCCTGGAAAATAAATAAATATGGAAAATGTATTGTTTTGTTTATTTAATGTTCTGGTTTTGAATGATATAGAAATAATTCATCTTAAATGAGTGCTAGAAGTAGGCAATTAAAATAAAATTAATAGCAAGAAATGTTTACTCATTAGAACATGGAAAAGGAGAAATATTGATATTGATAATGAAGTTTGCTTAAAAATGACCACAATAAACTTTTTACTTCATATGAAAAATATAATAAATAAAATCTCAATTTAAAGAAAAAACATTAAACTTGTCTTTGACAAACACAGCATAAAACTAAGATGTATCATTGAATTGAGGTACTATTAAATACCCTATTAAACCTATAAAACATTTAAGTTTCTGTATAAATATGCATATGTGGTTTAAATGAAGTTGTTGCATCTTGCCTGACAATATTTCCTCTAAGCAACTAAGTCTAGCTAACAAAAATCTCAACACCAAGCATGAGAAAATCTCTTTGAATTCCCTGTCAGGGTTTTCCAAAAATCTCCCAAAACACTTCAACGTATTGCCATTGCCTTTGTAACTTCCCAGAGATGAAAGGTAAATACCTGGTGTTGAACAAACATGTATTTGAGACACAGGGCCTAGAGGGAAAGAGCTTTCATTGTACTAGAAGGTACTACACACTTTTCCAAAGGAACAAGCAGCAGCGCAGCATAAGTTGTCATCAGTGATTTTGATCTTGGCCATTCTTACAGGTTTAAGATGGAATCTCAGAGTTGTTTTGATTTGCATATCTCTGATGACTAAGGATGTTAAACATTGCCTTAGTGTCTTTCAGCCATTTTAGATTGTTGAGAGCTCTCTGTTTAGGTCTGTACTCAATTTTTTTTATTTAGATTCTGTGATCTATTGGCGTCTAATTTCTTGAGTTCTTTGTATATTTTGGATATGAGCCCTCTGTCTGATGTGGGGTTAGTAAAGATCTTTT
>NC_022031.1:26466983-26474328 GCF_000317375.1 Microtus ochrogaster
GTATCCAGAAGAGCACAGGAAGCCTGGCGCAGGAGCTGAAGGTGCCCGGGCTCCCTTCTTGACCATGTTTTATGCTTTACAGACAATTCTCATTTTCAGAAGGTCCAATGTATTAATTGTCGCTTTCAGTGTCTGTGCTACTGGGGTTATATTTATGAAGTGGTCTCTTGTCCCAATGAGTACAAGTGTGCTTCCCATTTCTCTTCTATGAGGTTCAGTGTGGTTGGTTTTATGTTGAGGTCTTTGATCCATTTGGACTTGAGTTTTGTGCATGGTGATAGACATGGATCTATTTTCATTCTTCCACAGGTTGACATCCAGTTATGCTAGCACCATTTGTTGAAGATGCTTTCTTTTTTTCCATTGTATAATTTTAGCTTCTTTGTCAAAAATCATGTGTTTGTAGGTGTGTATTGATATCTGGGTCTTTGATTCAATTCCAATAGTCCTTCTGTCTGTTTTTACACCAACATCAGGCTGTTTACATTACTGTAGCTCTGCAGAAGAGTTTGAAGTCAGGGATTGTAATGCTCCCAGAAGTTTCTTTATTATACAGAATTGTTTTGGCCATCCTGGTTTTTTTGCTTTTCTATATGATATGATATGATAGTTTACTTAAGTAACCCCCAAAAAGTCTACCAAGGATCTCCTATAACTTATAAACACATTCAGTAATATAACAGGATACAATATTAACTAAAAAATCAAAAAGTAGCCCTCTTTTATACAAATGATAAATGGGCTGTGAAAGAAATCAGAGAATCATCACCCATCACAATAGTCACACATAAGAAAATATCTTGGTGTAACTCTAACCAAAGAAGTGGAAGACATGTATGACAAGAACTTTAAATCTCTGAAGAAGAAAATTGAAGACGACATCAGATAATGGAAAGATCTCCCATGCTGTTGGGTACATAAAATTAACATAGTAAAAATGCCAATCTTACAAAAAGCAATCTACAGATTCAATGCAATGAACATCAAAACTCTAAAAAATTTCTTCACAGATCTCAAGAGAACAATACTCAACTTCATAAGGTTATCCAATTTTAAAAGGACAGCCTTGAAAACATCCATAAAGCAACATATTGACTACTGAGGTTCTGTTTATATATCTAGGAATATTTAGGTATAAACATTTATGTCTGTAACAATGATCACTAAGAAAATAAAGGTCATAAATTTGCGAAAGATCAAGGACAAGTAAATGGAAGGGTTTAGAAGAAAATGGGGCAGAAAAAAATTATGCAGTTCTATTAATCTGAAAAAAAATTAAAAGAGTGAATTTTTTAAAGATACAATTGAAATCAATTTTGAAAACTATTTAACAAGTGAAGAATTCTCATAATGGCTGCAAAAGCTCATGAACAATGACAAAGACATAGAAAATATTCAAGGCTTGAGCTCATGCACATGTGAACTTACAAACTGTTGTCTAGCATTCTATTGGATGGTATGGCCATTAATGTTTAATTTTTTTCTTGTTTATACTTCTGAACAATGCACAATTTATAAACATGCATATTCAATTTACAATAGTGAAGTGTTTTAACCAAAAAGCAAATGGTAAGGAAATGAATAAAAATCAAAGTACTTATATGCATATGATAATTTCATTCATCTGTATCCAGTCTCTTTAATATTTGAAATTAAATTATTACTTTTAGTGTAATGGAAGCATCTTTTTTTCTCTAAAGGTCTCAGGAAGTGGCTGTCTGAGCATGTCCCAAGTGGATATGGTCTTGATGGAGCCTGGAGCCAGCCATGATGTGTTTACATTATGGGATATGCAAATGTACTTTAATGTGTATTTTTTTTCTTGGTTTAAAAGAATTAGCAGGAAATTGAATTTCAGGAGCAAATAAAGATGTATAAAGGTGTGGTGGCTTCTCAAGTAAAGATGAGTCTACGCTAGACCCTGTTTGGAAATTTATTAATTTCTGTACAAAACAAAATACATTGGCAGAACTGATAAACAATTCATACTATAGAACAGGATAAAGGAATTACTGCTTTGATAGTTCTTCCAGAGATCCTGGAGCAGCTTGGAAATCAAGGTCAGGAACTGTGTACTAAAAACAAAAATAAAAACAGACTTTGTCCACATAGGAGCATCCCTGTGTTTCAGAAGCAGTGAGATTGTAGAAATAGTGCCTGAAACTTTTTGTACAATAATTAAATAAGAAGAAAAATATTTAAAGCATTTTGTGATAAGTAGCTACTGAACTGGTCTGCAGTTTCTCCTGCTAGGCTCTGAAAGGCTCCCCAAAGGCTTTCCAATACACTTAAAACAATTATACAGCTCAGGCGTTCACTCCTAATCTGGTGACCACATTTTTCACCAGTCCAATTTTCCAAATATTAAACTGTTCTTTTTTTCTACTAAGTCTCTGATCCTCTGAATGCAGCCACATTTTTATTTTTATGATATATTGTTTTCATTTATCTCTGTTGTCCCTACATGAGAGAACAAAATATCCCAAATGTGCTCATCAAAGGAACTTCTACCATCATTCACATAGTCTATATTCCACTGTTGAATAATTGTTCTATCACCTTGGCCTAGATAATTCTGATCCTCAGGGTTTTTGTTTGTTTATTTATAAGTGTAGTCTAATACTTCTTATCTATCTTTATTTTGAATCACAACAAATGAAATAAGAGAAAACTTCACAGTTGCAATGTTAAATCATCAAGATATCATTTAATACCCCTTAGATAAATGAATTTAAAAACACAACAAAAGGAACAAATAATAAACAAATTTTAAGTTTTTCACGACTGCTTTCTTGCTTTTGGATTTATTATTTTGGTGATGTAAACTGTGAATGCTTTACTATTTTTACAGTAGGAATGTCCTCCTCTGCATTCAACTCAGTGCCAGACACATGGGAATTAACATGGGATCCAGATGTGAGCATCTGACTGCTGTATTTCCCTATCTTTCTCTGTCTATAGAGGGTACCGCAATTAAATATGCCTGAATCATATGTACACAGTCTTCTATTAAGTGACATATCTTATTGAATATAGAGACACATTTCTTAAACAAATACAGAAAATTCATGGGAACTAAGTAAGAAGATAACAAAGGGCTATGTTTAGTCGTCTAGCAAAATAAAGATGGCTTGGAAAAGTGAGTTTTCTAATGAAAATCTTGATGTCTTATGCTACATAAAATCAATTTTTTAGGACGTTTGTATGAACACTGATACCATTGTGTTTTCCAAAGTGAAACACAATTCAAGGACATATGGGAGGAATCATTTATTTCTAACAGGTTATTTGTAAGAGTTGTTTGGTAGCCTCCGTTGTCACCTTTTAATACCTTTTCTTCTCCTAGCAAAATGTAAAAACAATATAAAATTAGAAACATTTCTCAGATTTCAATTTGATAGGCCCTTTTCTTACACTCCCTCTGTATGGCTATTTAAAAAACATTTAAAATCCATTGTGAAGTTTCTCAATTGGGAAGAATAGATGCTTTGTAATTTATAATAAGAAACTTTCTTCCCCAAAGAACAATCACATCCCATTGTCCATAACATTTATAATCGTGTGTGCTTATGTACAAAAATCTTGAAAAATACTGCTTTTCTTGGATATTGAAGCTGCAAACTGCCCAAGCTTATTAAAATCAAGGCTAAATCACTGCGGTGTGCAAAGTCTCAAAGATTTAGTTGAATTGTCACAGGCATAAGAATAAATTAAAATGTAAAACTTGAACTCGGGAGGCATTTAAATGATCAAACTTAAGCATTAATTCAGGATAAATCTAATCTTAGCAGCACAGAAATAAGGCTTTGCTAGCCTAACTCTATCAAGAATCAATAAATGTTAGTGTATAATATTAAGTGATGTGTTTAACAGTCCAAGTATTAATACACTCAACCTGCTTTTCTCAAAACAGAAAATTTGATCACATTGGATGAAAGCAGCCTGATATATTAAAGCATAAATTAAATGCCTCTTTTACAGAGACTTTTCTCTGCATAATCTTTACCATCAAAATTGATTTTTCTCAATAGAGAAAATAATTTCATTTGACTATCATACTATTTCAATACAAAATATTAATATAAGGAAATCTGAATACTACATCCAGGCTTTAGAAATTCCTTGTTGCATTATCCCCTGTTAAAAAAAAATTCATCACTAATGCTTAGTCAGTTTTATACAATTAACCGACAGTTTTATATTATAAAGAGAAAAATAAAGATACACTTCTCTGTGACATTCATTTGAAAACACATAGGTGCAATATATTTGAAAATGTATTTACATACTCTCATGATATCTAGATTTAAATGTTAGGAAGTTCAATATTTATTTGATATCATTTTAAAACTGGTATTTCTGATATTTATGCAATTTTTGTTTGATTGTGGTCTACAATTAACCTTATTTCTCATTAGAATGTATTAGATTATAATGACCTTAAGTTTTTACTTGTTCCATATTTCAAGCATACAAACAAGTCAACAACAAACAACATGAGATCAAATAAGACTTTTAAGAAAAACATAACTAACACTATCCTCTCCGTTCATAATATTATCCATTTTTCTTAACCTAGGTGCATAACCTCTGCTACCTGAATAAGGCCTACTTAGCACTTTTTGGCTGTTCTGAGTAGCACACTTAGTACTTTGGTTACTAAAGTTTAGTGTATACTTGTGCCTGACACTAAAGCCATCCCACTCTTCTCATACTTTACAGAACCTCTCTGTTGAAAAGTCCTTGCTCAGACTCTTAAGTGTGTTCATTATTTCTATTTTTTCAGCCTATTAAAAAGGAGTTAGCGTTGCACACATCTGGAAGTCTGATGATATTTGTTTATTATTAGGCTTTGCTCCTGAGAAAATATTTTAAATTATGAGAAAAGGAAGACAACAATAAAGAGCAGTACTTTTGGTCAGCTCACCTCTGACACACTAGCTCTATCATTTCCTTGACGTCATAGGTAATATAGGCTATTCTAGTTATCAAAACTGTGAATGAGATTACACGTAGTAATAAGCACCTTATAAAATGGAAAAGATAAATCAATTAGTCAATGGTATTTGAATTTCTTCTGCATATGTGTTGTTTTTATTGGTTAATGAATAAAGAAGCTGCTTTCAGCCAATGGAGTTCAGAATATAGCCAAGCTGGAAGACATGTATATAGAAAGAGTAGGCGGAGTCAAGGAGCCACCATGCAGCTGCCAGAGGAGGAAGATGTGAGCTGTTAGCTGGACCCTTTCAAGTAGTCCCCAGACGTCATGATATAATATAAAATAATTAAAATGTGTTTATTATAGATGTAAGAGCTAACTACCCAATGTGCTTAAGTGATTGGCCAAGCAGTGATTTAAATAGTATAGTTTCTATGGGATTATTTCAGGAGTCTGGATGGCAGAAAACGATCAAACAGCCCACAACTACAGATTGGCGTGGCAATGTGGTTGACTATATCCATGTAAAAGCTGAGAAAGTTTAAAAGTAATTCTAGACACAAAAGAACAGAGTTAACTATATCTTCTTGGTAGCCAGCATTTTTCTGGCTGCTGGCTACATGCTGCAACTCCCTTGAGAGAGGTCTTCCTGATTCAGTAACAGGAAAAAAAAAATAGAAGTTTCAAAACAGTGGCTTCCTGGACCATGCTGCCAGCACAAACTCTGGCTTTTTCAGGAGGGCAAGTATTTAAATGGGGTTTGTGAGAAGAGTGCTACAACTTGCTTAATGGCAACATAGACCCTCAGTGTACCTAAAATTTCGGCAAACTATAAGACTTTCAGAGGCAGTGAACATACTTCTGCCATATTGGACTGGACAGAGCAAGCAGACAAGGCCCCATTGTCCCTAGCCACACCCACATAGCATAAAAAAAGGTTGCTTCTGGTCAGAGAATGATTACAGATAAACAATAAAAACACATTCAGATAAAAAGACCTCTACATGGAGAGAGAAGAAAAAGAGTATAGAGTTATAAAAAGAAGTAAATGATTTTTTTAAAAGAATAAAACAAAGTCTTTAAAGAGATAAAGTCAACATATAGAAAAAGTATTAGGAGGGAAGAAAAATAAGTCACATAAAGATGAAAAATACACAGTGAGTCTGGATTATGTATACTATTGTATTTTCTTTGAATTTTTTTGACTGTGACAAAGCTAGGTACAGAGAGACTTTTCATTGTATGGGCTGTTAAGCAAAGCCAACATATATACATGGAGTTTTCTAGCCATTGGCCAAGAAATTACTCTTTCCTGGATTGATTGATGTTATGCTGCATGAACTAGACATGCAGAACCCACAGAGAAATGCCTAAAGGTGAGATGATCCTGCATGGTTCCTGCTTCATGAAAGAGTCTGTCAAACATTTTACAGGACACAGAAGAGAGTTACTGACAAACTGCCAATAGAGGCAGAATTGTCTGAAATTTCCTGCTTCACGGAAAATCTGTTGGATACTATGGGCCTGTAGGCTGAAGATGGATGCCATGATGATATAGAAGAACATATGGTGCTGTCCAAGCAGCAAGATGTCTCTGTTAATTCTAGAGTTTTGGAAGCTGCCTACAATGTACTTCCTGTTTACTTAGGTAATATTATATTTTTCTGGAGTCTTTGATGGATTTGAAGAATAGATGGTTATATTATAGTTTTCCTTAGTAACGATAAAAGATAAAATATATATAAATATTGTAACTGAAAATTTTGCTTGATACCTGTTTTGTTATGTATTCTATGTACTATTCTAAAGTTAAAATCTTCCTTTTTATTTATACAGAAAGGGAAAATGATGTGGAAGTCCTTCTGTATATGTGTTGCCTTTTTGGTTAATGAATAAAGAAGCTGCTTTCAGCCAATGGCTTAACAGAATATAGCCAGGCAGGAATGTGTATATATATATATACACATATATGTATACGTATATATGTATACATATATACGTATACATATATGTATGTGCATATATATATATGGAGAGAGAGAGAGAGAGAGAGAGAGAGAGAGAGAGAGAGAGAGAGAGAGAGAGAGAGAGAGAAGCAGAGTCATGGAGATGCCATGGAGCTGGCAAAGGAGGAATATGTGAGCTGTTAGCTGGACCCTTGCCAGTAGTCCCAAGACCTCATGATAAAATATAAAATAATGTAAATGAGTTTATTGTAGATATAAGAACCAACTAGCAATACGTTTAAGTGATTGGCCAAGCAGTGATTTAAATAATATAGTTTTGTGTGATTATTTCAGGAGTCTGGGCAGCCAGGAAATTAGCAAGCAGCCTACAACTACAAGTCAAGTATTAAACTCATTGGGCATAAAAAAATTATAAGATATAATTTATTTTATATGTAAT
>NC_022031.1:26474428-26481043 GCF_000317375.1 Microtus ochrogaster
AGAGAGAGAGAGAGAGAGAGAGAGAGAGAGAGAGAGAGAGAGAGAAAGAGAGTAGCAGAGTCAAGGAGATGCCATGGAGCTGGCAAAGGAGGAATATGTGAGCTGTTAGCTGGACCCTTGCCAGTAGTCCCAAGACCTCCTGATAAAATATAAAATAATGGAAATGAGTTTATTCTAGATATAAGAACCAACTAGCAATACGTTTAAGTGATTGGCCAAGCAGTGATTTAAATAATATAGTTTTTGTGTGATTATTTCAGGAGTCTGGGCAGCCAGGAAATTAGCAAGCAGCCTACAACTACAAGTATTAAACTCATTGGGCATAAAAAATTATGAGATATAATTTATTTTATATGTAATAAAATAAAATTATATATAAATTAGATATAATAAGATGTCAATTATAAAAATGGACACTAAATTATTCAGCAATGTCTACATTAACTTATTTAAATTTTAATATATAAACTTAATAATAATTTTTAATGTTTCAATTCATGTTTATTGAATCTTCTAAACACTTTAATAGCAATGAATGATTAGGCAGACAAGTTCATGTTACTGTGAAGTAGCAAAGAGGAAGAAATTACTAAGGAAATTATCTGTAAAACATAAAACAATTGAGTTTGAATAAATAAGATCAGGAAAGAAGTCAGTCAATACTATTAAAGGGAATTACTTCACTAGCAGAGGAAAGGTAAATATTGATCCAAATCAATTAAGAATGTGTATTAGTTACTTTTCTGTTGCTATGATAAAATACCACAACTATGGAAATTTATTCAGGAAAGGAATCATTTTGGGATATCTTTACAAATGACTATACAAAGGCAGGGCCGAGGCAGCAGGATTGATGTCATGAGCAAGATGTTTAGAGCTTTTATACTGAACCATTAGCATGGAACAGGAGAGCAAATTGGAAGAAGGAGCAAAGGCCTTTAAATCTCATAGCATGCTCTAGGCGAAGCACTTTCTCTAGTAAAGGTGTATCTCCTAAACCTCACCAAACAGCTTCAGCAGCTGGGGATTGAGGGTACAAATGCCCTCAGGATTTTCTTCTTTTCAAATCACTGCCAAGGAAACAGTAGGTACAAAAGCCTATAACAAAAGAAAACCTGGGGTGTTGAAAGTGTAAAACAGTGACCTGTCTGACATTTAAGAAAGTTGGTTCAAAAATAAGAAAGAAGAAACAAAAAGATACTGTTTGCACATTCGAAGAATTTGTATTCTATAAAGCTAAAGCCCATAGAGGTGTATTGACCTACTCTAAATTAAGGTCACTTTGAGTGTTTTTTTTTTTTAAATTGAAGAATTATTCTTTTGAAGTTTGTTGCAATATTTCTACCTAAAAAATGATACCAACATGTTGGAATCAGAGGTTCTTCATGATAAAATCTTGCTTATCTTTAAACCACAGATCAGATTTGCTTATAAACTGATTGTGGGCTACAGTTAGAAGGAAATCAAGAATTATTCCAAGGTTCCAGACCAAATAACATATTAAAAATAAAGAGGGAAATCTGGGAAGATGAAGGTTCGGGGGAGATCTGGAGAGCAGTGTGAATGTTGGTTTGTGAGAAGTATTTGAAATCTGGGTAAAACATGAAAAAGGTGACAGATATTGATGTGGGAACTTAGATCTAGAGACTGACAAGCATGGCACACTGGGTATGTTGGGGTTGGGTAATTGCTTGGCATGTAATGATACTTGGATTAATCCTCAACTCGTAGTAAATAAAGACAGAAAGACAGACAGGAAGCAGTGAATTGCTTGCAGCAGTCAGGGTAGATTAAAATAATGAAGAGTTCCAGGCACTGATTCTTCCAAGAACTTTTAAGTAATTTTGTTCAGTTTTGGAAACTGATGGTGCCATTCGTGTACATAGTGCAAACCTCTGGGCATGGACGATTTGATATATAACAAGGCTCTATAAAGTTGTAGGAGACTCTTTCTGATTTGTTAAGTAATGATTGAAAGAGCAAAGGAAAGCACCTTGGAGTTTTCGCTATCCTTGGAGGGTGAAGTCAGGGTGAAAGTATATACACTCTGCTTGTTCTTGTATGTTCTGATTCTTCCACAACCTGACTAAAGTATTCCCAGTCTTTCTTAGCAGTTAGCTCCACCATACAGGTGAAAAGGAAGATGATAAAAGAGATTGTAAAAAGTTATCACTGGCCAAATATTTTTCAATTATAAAGATATCCACCAGCTTACTAGTGTGAGAATCTTCATAGCTTTTGAAAAATGAGTTCTGTAAAGAGCTTAGAAGAAAACTCTTAGAGCCAACACAGATAAGACAAGTGGGAAAATGCGAGAATTCATATTGATATTTCCTTATCTGATTTAACATGAAGAATAACAAGGGAAATTAAAGTATTAGAAGATGATGTAGAGATTTAGTAGAGATTCAATTAAAGCTTGTAGTTTAGAGCAAACCCAGTGCCTACCATCTCTAAAGACTGAGTCTCATTGTCTAGCATGCTGGGCATCTGTAACATTTAATTGCTCCTTTTGGTGCAGCATTACAAACAATACACTTTTTAAAACTATATCATCTCCCCAATTTTCTTTTAACTTGAATTATATAAATACACTTTAGTTCTATAATAGGAAGACTGAGATATCTCTCAGTAAATAGCATTCTATTAGGTGGTGAACAACGTTTGATGAAATCAAAGAGAAAGATATTCTCACTAGAGTGTGCCAAGAGCATCTATTTTACTGCCTTACTGGATACCTAGTAGTCTGTGAGACAATGTTAAAATCAGATAAAAAGAGGTATTTTCAGAAGTGTTTTTAAAAACCTCTTACCTCACCTTTATTTGATGTCCCATGTTACAAAATTGCAGGGTACCATATTTTGTCCTATAACCTGTGCAGATATGGACTAAAAATGAGACTCTATCTAATCTCTCATCTATAACACCAAATAACTATTAGTTATAGTTTTATATCATGTGAAGCTGCTGGATTCCAAATGAGTAGCTTGATTTATACATTAGTGTTCCTATTTTTTTTAGCTGTATTTCCAAGGTTAGAATATTGAGAATTTAGAATATTAGAAATTAGAATATCGAATTTAACTACATTGAGAGTCAAGATCTTTACTAGATCATGAGGATTGTGAATTAATATCATCAACTACAGGAATGAGAGTAAAAGGATGCATTGCCCCTTGTCTTTCACACGTCCTCGTCTTTCTGCCATCATGGAATGAAAATGGCATGGCAGCCTTTACCAGACATAAACAAACTTATGTTGAACTTCCTTGTCTCTGGAACTATAAGGAGAAAACATTTTGTTGGTCATATCCTGTCTATTGTATTTAGTTATAGGAAAACATAAAACAAAGGCAATTATACATCTCAAAATCACTGAGTGTTTCTCATTTCTATGTATGTAAATGAATCCTACCAGCAGGAAGAACTCATGTAGACATGGTTCAGCCAACATATCCTTTAAAATTAAACAAAGGCTTAGTGTGAAAGTTCCATCACACACACACACACACACACACACACACACACACACACGAACACACACACCATAGGCACAGTAATTATCAGACATTTGCAAACATTTAACTGTAAAAATTATCAAAGGATGAGAATTGTAACAAACGGTGAGAAATCTCTTCTATACGATGTTATAATAAATAAATCAAGGCATACTCATTAAAAATTAATATATATATATATATATATATATATATATATTTTCTAGTGTATGTGTTTATGTGTGTGTAGCTTTATTTCATCAGTAAGGTCATCAAATTCTATTAGGATACATATTTCTGAATACTACACATTAAACCTGACTGAACATTATGAGAAGATTTAGAGAACATCGAGCATGAAGGAAAAGAAGCAACACATAAAAGCCATTGCGCTGTAATTGTACACTGTAATAGACAAATATGTTATATTTCTATATGTATGTTTACAATTTTCTTATGGTGACAAACACTTGTAAGAATGGAAATAGAGTTGAATTTACAAGCTTCTCTGATTTGAAAGTGTAGATTGAATGAAAATAAATTCAAAAATGAGCTATGCAGTATAAAGGTCAAAGGAGACAATGCCTCAATCAATCACTGGAAAGTCTTAGCTGATGAACAAAGAATAAGAGGAAAGGGGGACAGAGATAGTTATGAGAAATTTCCTTGCTATGATAAGCTCTGGCTTCAAATAAATTGTTGTGCTGACATAGTAAACACTTGCATAAAGCATTTGTTTCGAGCCTGCCATCCCTCCAATGGTGGCACCAGGCTGTGAACATCACAGTGTAGATGCTGCTGCACACTACTAAGCCAAAAGTTCACTGACCTGGTTCATTTTTTTTTGTGGAGGTAACACCATGTTTTCTACAGTTAAAAAGTAAAGGCAGAAGATTAAAAATGTTCATAATATAGTGAAAATTTTGTTTCCCATTTGTTCTACTTGTTTTTTTTTTTTTGCTTGTGTGTATGTGTATGCTGGTACAAGCACAAAATAGGACGTAAGTGAAAATCAGAAAACAGCTTAAATGAGTCTGTTCTAGCTTTGTAGCACATAGGTTATGAACTCAGTCAATCTGACTGGGTCGCAAGTGTTCCTACCTGGTGATATATCTATTGATTCTATTTATTAGGCAAGATCTGTAATTTTACATTTTCAGGAGTAAATGTAAGCATTATAAAGCAATAAAAATCACAAAGAAAGAAATTATAGTGAGGAGGAGAATAGTCCTGATTTGAATTATTATTCTTCCAAGAAGAAATAGTCCCTAATACTTTACTAAAGTGATTTACATGCATATCAGAGGGACAGAGAAAAGTATCATAAAAAAAGGCAAAACAATATTCAGACTTATTGGGAGAATCAATTAGGAGAAAAATAGTGTGTGAGAGATAAGAAAGTGAATAACAAGAAAGGAAGAGAAACAGAAAGACAGGTACAGAAAAAGGGAAAGGGAGGCCAGCCCTTATTCCAGTCATCTGTAATGAGTACTTCTGTTAGCAGGAATCAGCATTGTCTTGGTGTTTACTGAAGTAGAGAGAGTCAATTACACAGCAGGGACCAGAACCCAAATTACTTGACCATCTTCACCTTATGAAACTCCAGGGGAACTAGCAAGAAATTAGCACAAAGAATAGAATATTGAACATTCAAACTACCATTGTTTGGAGAATTTTGCTGCTACACTAGACAGTTTTTCCATGATATATGCAAAATACCCATTGTTGATTCACAAACTTATTGAATTAGTATCAGTTGACTCAGCAACAAACCAGTAATATTAAGTATGTTTATAACGTGTCCTATTTTCTTCTTTATTTAAAAAATAAACCAGAAGGAATTAAATGCCTGATATGGTCCTCAGGTGAAATTGCTAGTTAACGAGGTGTGGTGAATAGTTGCTTTAGCCAGAATATGAAGCCACTTTGGAGTGCTGGCTGTTTCAAATGAGCCACGCAAGGATGAAATGAAGATAGAAAAAGACACCTCTGAACAAGATTGGGGGACGTTCTTAATGCACTAAATGACACTATACACATTTCCTGATGAGACCATTTCGACATTTCCTAATCTCTACTACAATTTAAGAGTTACAGAAGACCTGGTTTCATTGAAATTTGTTGTGAGGTTAGTAATGAATTCATTCTACCTGCACTAGACAAAGGATTTAAAGACTCATATTGACTTAAAATAGCTAGCTACCAATCCTATTACTTGACTATCAACATTAAATGTTTTCATCTGTCCAAGAAATCTTTTTAAACCATTTCCCCATGAGGGGTTAAAAGTTATTGTTAGAAAATGAAAAATAGCTAACCCTCACTACAGCATAAACAACAGTCAAGCAATTGAAGAATATTATAATTTATAAGAATTTGAGTTCAACATTCTCTGTAGTGTTTATTTATGATCTATGACTAAATAATTTGCAACATATCCAATTATATTAGTGTTTTAATATATTTCTATTACTTACCAGAAAATGATTTAGTTTTATTAATCATCTAGAGAATATTACATGTCAATGACCACATATAAAGCCAAATAAAGGTGTCTTTAAATATTAAATTTATTAAATATTTTGAAATTCATATTTTAGTTCAGTTCTTGAGATATATATGTCACCTTTCAAATTTTCTTGCTTTTTAAGTTTTGAGATCTTTTTTGAAGTATAACATCAACTTTGTATATGAGAAGTTTTCATTTTAATCAGACATGGCAACACATGTCTTTAGTCCCAGTACACTGGAGATAGAAGCAGGAAGATCCCTGTGAGTTTTAGGCCAATTTGGTCCACAAAGGAAATTTCAAGCATGACAAGGTTACACATAGAGATGGCAAAACACTTAAGTACTTTCTGATCTTTAAAAGAACCTGGGTTCAATTACCAGTATCCATCTGTCATGTACAGCAATTTCTTGAGACTTTAAAACCTTGGAGAGAATAGCCTTAAGAAAAGGGATGGTATACGGTAGATGAAGCAATAGGGTTATTTGTGAGCAAGATGCAAACCTTTCTATTCTGTTGGAAAGCTCCTTAATCTCTGAAAGTAAATAAGCCAAAAGTTCTAAGATATGCCTACCTGAACAGGTGCACCGAGACTGTCCCTATTCATAT
>NC_022031.1:26481168-26513342 GCF_000317375.1 Microtus ochrogaster
ATCTATGTGCACACATTAAGGACTGCTGAGAGAGATTCACAGACAAGTCAAGCTGCCCAGAAGACTATCAAAACAAGCTGTGACATTCAAACGAAGAGTCTCAAACC
Organism: Microtus ochrogaster; assembly: GCF_000317375.1. NCBI lineage: Eukaryota > Metazoa > Chordata > Mammalia > Rodentia > Cricetidae > Microtus > Microtus ochrogaster. The sequence goes on from NC_022031.1 coordinate 26,481,276, forward strand.
AGTCTAGCCACCAAGAAAGAAGTTCAAAGTGGTTCAGACCACAGGAAGTGGTCAGCAAGACACCTCCAACATTTTGAATTGCCTGAATGTTGTACAGTGCCCTGTAAGCTTCCAGCTTCTGTGAGTTGTCACCTATTGTGCGGTGGTTTAAGTGATCCACTATTTTCAAGTCCCCGTAAGCAACCCCTGATTCATAATCCTTAAGTAAACACAATAAAACTCATTTATTCACCAAGTTGGACCTTGGTGGTATCCATAATTTGACCTGTTGTTGATACTCTAACTGAGATATTAGACAGCTGTACATGTCCCCTGCCCCAGGAATGTTGTCGCACAATAAGATAGCAGCTAAGAATCATATAATTCCAGTTCCAGAGGGTCTCATAGGTTCATCTGGCCACCATTGAGAGAAGCACACATTCAGTGAAGATAGAAAACACTCCATCATAAAAATTAAGTAAAAATAAAATTGTAATTTGTAGTTTTATATAAATTCAAAATTTGTAAACTGCGCCCATCAGATGCCAAAAAGACTTCATTAACACATGAGTCTTTTTAAGAATACTTCATTTTCCAATAATGAGAGTATAAAATTCTTTTGGTATGTTTCACATTGCCATCATTCTCCTTAGTCTATTTGGGAACAAATCTAAAATAGTCTATAGATCTTTGCTCCTGGATTTAAAAAAATGGTTTTCATAATAGTAAGAAGTCAAAATCATTAATCTTTTAGGTCCTTAGAAATATAACTAGATCTCAAAACAAGAAATGTTTATTTAAGCAGTTAAAGATATTCTAGACTTTTAACCTGATTCATTATTTCTCCTGGCTCTATCTTACATATTATCAGTTTTACAGCTCAGGATCTCAGCAGTAGCTCATACTTTGTCCTCACTATTTTATCATCATAACAGACATTTTGTTTTCTAAACAACTATACACTTTATGCCCTCATAATTTAGAAATGAAGTGTCCCTTACAAAGATCATGTGTTAATGTCTTTGTTGGCAGCTGACAGTGTTCTCAAGATTAGAGGATCATGAAGTAATCCACTGATGGGTTCATATCTGACTTGACTTCTATTAGCCAGAGACTGTTAAGGATGTGGGTCACTTGGGTGGGCCCACTGGAGAATATTTCATTTCCAGTATTCCCCTGTCTCTCTGCCCTTGTCCACTGTAAGGCAAACCTCTCTGCTCCACTAGCTTTCTTTCACCTCATATTTTCCATGGAAACACAAGACCATTTATTGGTACTTCTGAAACTATTAGCCAAATATACCATCCAGAAATTGTTTGGTTAAACATTATTTTCCACAGTGACAAAAAAAGTAACTGTCATAACAGCAAATAAAATAACACCCAAATAGTTCAAATTTTGTAAAATGTGTTTTTACCCTGGTATTTGCATGATTATTCTTCATTTAATATTATATCATTTAATATATATTAATTTTGACATCAAAAAAGAGATTAGATTTAAGCTAAACTGTCCACATTAATGCATACCAGACTTTTAAATGTCTGAGATAAATTGTCATGTTAGAAATTAGAATTTAATAAAGATAACTATAAGAGAATATTTTTCTTCATAAGGATTAAATGTAGAATTAGGATGTGGGAGCCATTGATGTTTAAATTTTAAATTAAGCACAAAGAAGAAAAGGGAAATAAGAAATTAAGCAAATTGTAGTTTTAAGGTAAAATTCCTTTTCTTTTTTTCCCCAAGCAAACTGAACTATGAGATAGTGGGAATAAGCAGAAGTTTACCATCATTTGGAGAGGAAAGTATTGAATCACTGATTTGCTTCTGCACAGCAGGGATTTTCTTGCTCTTCCTGACCCTGAATTTCATTCAATGCTATTACAGGAGGGAAAAAAAATCCTTTTAAAACCAACAATTAGTTTTCATGCAAGTTGTTTATATATAAATATGTGTTTATACATATGCATAAAAATGCATACATATAGTATACTATAATTGTTAAAGTTGTTACAAATTTATATTGTAAAGATATATTTTTTTTTGGTTTTTCGAGACAGGGTTTCTCTGTGGCTTTGGAGCCTGTCCTGGAACTAGCTCTGTAGACCAGGCTGGTCTCAAACTCACAGAGATCCACCTGCCTCTGCCTCCCGAGTGCTGGGATTAAAGGCGTGCGCCACCACCGCCCGGTGTAAAGAGATATTTTTAATATAATTATTTTTATAACTTCCCTTTTAGAATGTATTGTTTCTTTTATAAAATGTTTAAAAAATCTGAAATAGGGTCAAATAGAGGATCATTGAAACTGTCATACAAGAAGATCTCTTTTTAAGATTATTATGATACAGACACAGGACTCTTCTTCACAGTCATCTTCAAATTTTTAAGGACATCAAGTACTTCAAAAATAGAAAGGGTTGTGGTTGTTGGGAAAATGTATACCAGAATTTTCCAGGAATTTTTTTTTATTACATGCAGATACTTAAAATAATCAAAAACACACATGAATGCCTAATGTTGCGGTACATCAGGGAATGTATGTCCTAGTGAGAAAATTTGGTCTTAAGAGCTTTTCTATATCATGAAACTCATCACTAGAATCATAAAGCTACCAGGATTCAGCAATCCCTAAAATTCATCTTTCCTAGAATGCCAACCTCTCCAATCGCTTCATGGTGTACTAATTTACTGGACAATATACTAGAAGATGATTGCTCTAATTCACCTTAGTACTTCCAATAATGAGAACTCATTACCCATTATGGAAGCCTCTTTAATTTACAGACAGTTAATGTGTGCTCAGGATAATTTGTATAAGTGTGTGTGTATGTATGTTTGTGAGTGTGTCCGATTCCCCTAAGCATATTAATATTCTATACCACCCTCTTGCTGCTTCCATTCATATTTCTTGACTTGTTTGTTTATTTTAATGGCAAAATATAATCCAAATAATTAATATGTCTTGATAAAAAATTAAAAGTTTTGCTTTTAGGTTAGTTTTTAATGACTGCAAGAATTAGCAAAAGCCTTTCCAGTATAAATGAGAAATTTAAGTCATATTTCTAGTTTCTAAAGGCATGATCACAATTCCTAGTCCTTAGTAAAGGGAGGTATAAAAATGAAGAGTACTATGGTGCTAATGTGAGCTTCCAGCTGTTTCCAAGACCGGATTTTTTTTTTGTTGTTGTTAAGAAATATGTAAACAATCTGAAGACTGGATAATCTTGAGTAATCTAAGTACAGTAAAAAAAATGTTCTATCATCTCAATCAAGACTACAGTTTTCAACATCTAGATCACCAATATCCCAAGAAAGAGAAAAAAAATGAATCATGGAGAATGCCTCTAAGACGTGTGGAGAATATATGAACTCAGAAATGTGGTGAGAATTATGGATTTGACTGAAAGCTGGTTTGGAACTTACGATCATGAAAACAAAGGATGATCAATCACCCTGAGTACTTCCGTCTGATCATCATACCCATGTTTTTTTTTTTTTTTTTTGCATACTTCAATTGGAGTAGAAATTTTGGAAATTTTCAGGTTATAACATTTAGGGGCAAGACATTTTTAAAAATATACTGTAAATTTTACAAACCTGTCACACATAGATGTATTCAATGAGAATTATAACTAGAGAAATGGGGAAAATTAGTTATTTTATTTCTCTGAAAATATTGGGTAAATACTTGTAATTAACACTGAAATTAGAATAATATAAAATTGGGTCACCAAGCATTTGGATAAAAAACTAACATATTTCATACTGGAAGACTATAATTTTAGGTTTTATTTAAGAATACTTGAAATGATATACTTTATGACTTAAACATCAGCATATATTGATACGCTATTTTAATCTCAAAATCTTTCTAGAAAATGCTTTACTCCATAAAGTAATAATGATGAAGAGGCAATGGATTGGAGGATAACCTGTTGTTCACTTATTATGAGGGCAATTATAATTGTATGTATATTATTACAAAATAATCTTAAGTGTATATATATGAAAGCATGTCAGGCCTGCACAAAGCACTGGGTACTCTTTTGTTACATGTGAAGGTCATGTAAAGTCACTATAGTCAGTTTATGCAATAAAAAAGTCATCATAAATGAGTGTGAAACTGTTACTATCTTATAGGTTTTTTATTTTTACTATGCTCTAGTATTCTTGATTAATAATTTTCACTGGATAGTAACACAGAAACAGATATTGTAACATATGGACAAATGTTCTAGCACATGCACAGATGTTCTAACAATAGACAGATATTCTAACATGTGGAAAGATTAACATATGAAAAGATGTCCAAACATATGGACAGATGTTGTAATGAATGGATAGATGTTGTAACATATGAACAGACATTCTAAAACATGGACAGATGTTCTAACACAAAATCAGATGTCTAACAAATGGAGAGTTCTGTAAAAAAAAAAAAAAAGCAAAACAAAGCGAAAGACAGTTTCTGAAGCTGATTTGGCAAGCTAATAAACTGTGTAATTATATCAGTCTTGAATTCTTTTATGGTATTAGAGAACATGTACCCTTGAGATATGACCTGCTGCTTATCATTGAGTTGCTCTTCCAAGGGTTAAATTTATTCATTTTCTCTTTTAAAAATAAATAAGCTTTACCTAAAATATAGTACCATCATGTGACTTACTCAAAATGTAGTGAACCTTTCTATTCAGAAAAAAAATGAGTAAAATTAAGTTAGTGTTAATATTTATATATTTAATCTTCTTTGCTCCTTTAATTATTGTTTATTAATTTATTTTCAATGCTGAGGATAGACTACAGACAAGCACTCTAGCAATGAGCTGCACTTCCCCTTAGTCCACATTGATGATAGTCTTAAGAATCACAGGGCATTAAATGGAAAGGAAGCACACTCCAGAATGAGCTTTTGAATACGAAATCCAGCCCTTCATAAAGAACATGACCTTGAACAAAATAATAACCCCTGATGATATTTTTTTTTATATTTGAATCAAAAGATTAAATTGATAAAGTTCTTGGGAGGTATCTATCTGTCTGTCTGTTTCCCTCTGTCTCTCTGTCTCTCTGTCTCTCTCTCCCTCTCTCTCTACTTATATAACAGGATATAGCTCTCAACTATTTCCCCAGCATCTTGCCTGCCCTAACTGCCACCATGCTTCCTGGCATGATGATGATGGCCTAAGCCCTTTGAAATACTAGCAAGATACCAATTAAATGATTTGCTTTTAACAGTTGTGGTGGTCAGGTTGTCTCTTTCCAGAAATATAACAACAACAAAGACAGGGTTCAAAAATGCATTCAAGCTGCTTTTCATGTATTCATGTATGGTTTGTAAGGTAAAAAAACCTATCTGTTTTAATGAGTATGGTGTATTTAGTATTACAGCTAAAATGCTAAAGATCTGTAAGATCTGGCAAGTATAAACATCGATGAAATGTTTTTTTTAATATTTTTTATTTGTTTATTTATTTATTTAAGATTTCTGCCTCCTTCCTGCTACCGCCTCCCCTTTCCCTCCCATCCCCTAATCAACTCCCCCTCCCTCATCAGCCCTAAGAGCAATCAGGGTTCCCTGCCCTGTGGGAAGTCCAAGGCCCACCTACCTCCTTCCAGGTCCAGTAAGGTGAGAATCCTAACTGCCTAGGCTCCCACAAAGCCAGTACATGCAGTAGGATCAAAACCTAGTGCCATTGTTCTTGACTTCTCAGCAGTCCTCATTGTCCGCTATGTTCAGAGAGTCTGGTTTTATCCCATGCTTTCTCAGACCCAGTCCAGCTGGCCTTGGTGAGTTCCTAAGTGAGCTAGAAAGATAGATTATTGATTAATGTATATATTATACTTCCAGAGGTTTCCAACAACCACACCCAGTATCTAATCTCTCATTATAACAATGACACCAAAGTCTGACCTCCACTGGTAGGTTAACTCATGTATATAATTTTATAAACAAATTTTAAATAATATTTAAATTAAAAGGAAAACAGATAAAAATCATGGCCTATGGTTATTATGAATGAAGAAATAATTCTTCATAACTGGCTAACTAAAATAAGAATTTGATAAAATAGCTGTCTAAGATTTTAGTGGCATACCTTGATGGTGATCAACTTAAGAGTGGTTAGCAAGGATAATACCATGCTGGTAAGGGAAACCTAAACAACAACTCAGTGTTCATGAGATTATGATTATTAGGGGAGAAACTACAACCTCTTATTTACTAAATCAGCATAGTATTTAACAGCAATGACTAAAAATTGGTCCATAATACGTGTGAATCAGTGAATCGAAATGAATAGTGGTGGCATCCACTCTCAACAGATACATCTACAAAGTTTTCCCACACCCAAGGCTCAGAACATTGTAGAGAGAGGGACAAAAATTTTCTATGGGCCAAGGATCGGAGAGTTGGATGTTCGGTTGTGCTTCCAGCATTGTCAGAAATGATACCCATGTCTCACGAAAATGGTCAAATGTGAACAAGAATGAGTTTTGAAAATATATATTTTCCCCACACCCTCTGAACATCTGCTACCTCAGTGTCTACATTGTTTTTCTTGTGAATTTCCTCAGGACCAGGTGAGCTCTCACTGCCTCCAGACTTATTCGACTAGTTTTGAGGAGCAGCTTTGACACCAGTTTTTCCTGATGTGTCCCTGAGAACCAAGCATGCTCGAGCTGTCTCCAGACCTGACCCCTGAAATGCATCTTGCCTCCTTTCTGCTGGTGAGCTGAAAATCATCTATCAGTGTCGTCAGTGTTCCTATAGGCCGTACTTTGCTTGAATAATTATTATACTGGCTTTCCTTTGAGAGTCCTTTCAGAACTGAATATATATGCAAAATAACATTACCAGTTAACCCTCCAGGGTATATAAGGGGGCTCTCATAAGGCCCATCCCTAGATGAAGATCTATAGGCGATAAATGGCTGTGTAAAGAGGAAGAAGCGGTCTTTATTAATGGACAGGCTGCTTAAAAGGTAATCACATCTCAAGTAGTCAATCTTAGTTATGTGTGTGTGTATGTATGTATGCATGTATGTATATGTGTGTGTGTTAAATACAAAATTTGTCTACCACAATGCCTATGTTGGCAAGTTTTATGTCAATTTGACACAAACTAGAGCCATAATAGTGGAAGGTTCCTAAATTGAGAAACTACCATCATAAGATCTCATTGTAAGGGATTGTCTTAATTAGGGGAAGGTGTTACTCATTGTGGATGATGCCATCCCTGGACTGACCGCGCTGGGTCCTATAAGAAAGCAGACTAAGCAAGCCATGAAGAACAAGCCAGAAAGCAATGCTCCTCCATGGCCTCTGCATCAGCTGCTGCCTCTGTGTTTTTGCTGTGTGTGAGTTCCTTCCTGCACTTCTTTTCATGATGAACTGGGGATGAAATAAACCTTTTCCTCCCCAAGTTGCTTTTGCTTTTAGTAATGGTGTTTCTCCACAGGAATAGCCACCCAAGCTAAGATTAACTATATGTTAATAAATGTGGTGGAAATAATAAGGAAGGGAAGCACCAATGATTTCAGATATAAAAGTCAGTGAGTTCTGGAATTTTAATGACCTAGAGCTTCTACCATGACTCAGGAGTCTGCTTTTTCTTGTTGCTTGTGACACATCTGGCTTTTCCTCACTCTAGATAGAAATAAAGATTATTCCAGAAACAAAATAATCCAACAGTCCACTAGGGAAAAAAATCACAGTTGATAAACCAAAAAAAAAATTGTGTCTGGGAAGGCATGAAGGTATTCTGTGACACTTGTTACCAAATGCATCAAAAGTGCACTGAGGCATTATGTACTCTATGACTTAAAGTTCACTGAAAGAACACCATGCCTTCATTCTTAAGAGATTTTTAAAAGAGAGTATAGTTAGATCCTATCAATTAGTCTTTAGTAAAAAGAATACAAATTCCTTTGAACTCAAGTACTTAACTCTTTCTATTCATTGTCGTAATAATTACTGTATTATATATACAAGATAATTAAAATATATGTGAATAAGAAATAATTTTATAGAGAACAAAGCAAGTAGCATGACAGTATGCTTTATGGTAAAAATTAATTTCACCAAAAGGGAATCATGATCTGAGTTATTTATTGATTGGTTCCCTAAGTTCACAAACCATGCAAGCAAAAGAAGAGTTTTCACAAAAGTACCTTTCATGAGTGACTTTAACAACTTATATTTACATTTGTTTGTTAGAGAACATATATCTGTTTTTCTCACATGCACTTAAGTGTGTCACATATGTGCCTGGTGCATCCACAGGTCAGAAAGGGTGTTTGATCTCCCAGTGTAGAACTGAAGCTATGGAACTTTGGAAGCTGCTGTGTAGTTGATTGGAACTACAGACCCGGATCAGCTGCAAAGAAGAAGTATGATAAACTGCTGATCCATCTATCCATCCACTAAGTTGCCTAACTTAATGTATATAATTCATATCTTCAGTTTTAATTGTACTACAATTGTGACTTTTTCTAGTAAAAAAGTTATCTCCATGCCTTTATTACATGAATCAAATCATGCTTGATTACTGTTTACTGTAAATATAAAACACATTCTCTACTGTTTTCTCCATGGCAGAGTAAGAGACATTGAGTCAAGTCTTTGTGGGAACAATTTCGGTTTTTAAAGAACCCATCCACATAAAAAAATTCTTAAAATGAAAACATGCAAATTATTCTTATTTCATAAAGTTATTTTTCTTCCATATATTTGCAATTCATTTTAGATGTGCAATATTGTTGAGTGTATGTTCCCTGGTGGTGAATATTAATGTGCTATACAAATGGAAAAAAAGTTATGGAATTTATAAAAGGAGTCCAAAGTTGCTATTTGTGGGCTTCAAAACAACTATCTGATCCATCGAATTCTTCTCTCTACAAAATGGAAACAATTATGATATACACAGAAACTCTTAGAAGATTAAAATAAATATTCAAACAGCAATTAAACCAACTACGTAGTTCTGCATACATATTTTTAAACTTTATCTTCTACTTATGATCCTTTTTCCCCTTTGTTTGGTAGAATGTTAACTTATTCAACTTAATTAATGTTCATCATCAATCTATGCTCATCTTCATCCAGAAATCTACCATAATTTCACTTACACATTAGCAGCACTCTGATGCCATGTCCTGGGAAGAAGCAAGGGAGAAAGCTAGCCCTGGGCATGGGTGAAACAGGAGGGGGCTCACTAAGCATAGGGGAAGGCATTGCTCCAGTCTGACATGGAGGGATCAAAAGCTCAGAGGATGGCCTTTTTTCATATGACTTCCCCAGATACTTGAGGTTTATGAAACAGCTGTTTCAGTGCAGGCACAGCAAGCTTCCCACTCTACCCTCTTCCGATTGCAGATGCACTGTCCTGTCCCCAGTGGACTTTTTCCTTACAAGTTGCCCTATAAATTAAGTATGACAATTAGCACTAGCTTATAGACTTAGAAAAATAATAATAATAATAATTATTCCAATAGTAATTACAACACAATAGTATTACAATAAGCAGGAGAGGTTAAATTTGTCTTGCTATCAGGTGTTGTAAAAGTAAAATGTATGTGTGTCCACCAAAAGTGCGAGATTTAAAAAAGGTCTTTGCCTACTTAAGTTCTGAGAGATATATTTACCATGAGAAAGCACAGGGCATGGAAACATATCTTTCCAAAGACTAAAAGGCAAGCATCATTGATCTGCTGAAAATGCTGGATGTTTTTTCAAGCTCAGTAATCATCTGCATTGATATAGAGAATGTCAGGTGTAACTATCAGGTGTAACTATCTATCTATCATAGGAACTGTGTCAACTTTCAAGACACTAGTAAACCTTGGAAACAACAGCTACTGCTGTTGATATCAATAATAAAACCTACTCCTTACATTCAAGGATTCTTCCATGTTTTATATTAACTGTAGTATTGCAATAGCACAGAATCCAGCTCTGATACCAGGGAATTTTAACAATGACAAGCATAGCAATTCATTCCTAAAGGTGCAGTATTGGCACTCGTGTCTTGTTCGTAATCATCAGATATCTAATTGGATTCAAGGCCCATTCAATAATGTAGAAATCAAGGCTATCACAAGAGATAAGCCAAATAATCAAAGCTAGTGACATTAGTGATCCTAGAAGACAATCTAGAACAGTGGCTTTACTAGATCACCACAATTCTTCGCTGCAGTCAAGGACTTATCATCAAAGTTAACTGTAACCGCGTGCCTCTTCAAAGAAGCTTCTCATTACACCAAATGAAGACAATTACAGAAAAGCACAACAGGATGGAATGCAGAGATCAGCAGTGGACTGTGGTTTAATTACAGCCCCAATTGACAAATCTACAGCACAACACTTACACCTAAAGACCAGGAAATATTTCAGAACATGGTATATTTAAGAGTGAGAGGCTTGCCAGCCAGTGGTAACACCCATCTTTAATCCCAGCACTTGGTAGGCAGAGGCAGGGGGATCTCTGTGAGAATGAGACAAGCCTGGGGCGACAATGTGAGTATCAGACAGACCCCAGAGCTACACAGAGAAAAACTGTCTCAATAAATAAATGAATAAATAAATAAATAGATAAATAAATAAATAAATGTGAGTGAGAGGATCAGAAAATTTGCTATGAGATTTGATGATTAGAAATGACAGGGAATCTATACCTATAATATCCCAATAATAGCTGCCTAAATATAATCTGAATGACTGGAGTATTAATAGATGTGTTTCCAGGGTACAGAGACATATCACTGGGTTTCATCCTAAACTAACAACTGTAGGCAACCAATGAGTGCTGCAAAGAAAGAATTATCCTCTTCCAGGTATCAGGCCAATAACTGGGTAATTGATCAATTGGTTATAGAGCACAGAGTGACCAACCCTTAAGACATATACACACAGCCACACTAAATAGAGTCAGTAATGTTGGGATTACATATATATATACACAAATATAGGCATGTGTGTGCATGTGTGTAATGCATATATTTATATTTATGTGTGTATATAATTATACAGTACACCTCCTTATAATGTATATGATTGTAACATGTATATATTACAACATACATAGATATATGGATATGTTACAATAATAATTAAGAAAAGGCCATCATTTTGAAAAAGACTGAGCATAGAATGGGATAGGTTGGAGGGAGGGGGGCATGTGAGATGTTCAGTTGATGACTGGGATAGGAGAAGTGACTTAATTATGTTTTAATTAAAGATAAAATATAAAGAAATAAAAATAAGGTCCCGTTTGACCTGTTTTTTCATATCTAGAATTGACTGTGACAAAGAGAACTTATAGCAACCTCTTCAATAATCTCAAAAGAAAGTGTCTAATAAGTATATGTGTTATGCTTCTGTTGAGCAATGGAGCCTAGAAGAGTGCTATGCAACTATATATAATCACCATGCAGTTAACTTATTTTAGATAATTCTATGTCAATTTTCATCAATTATTTCCTTATGCTATAACCCGGCCCCTGTCAAATCCAACTCTATTCCAGTGAATACTGGTGTTTTATCTTACCTTTCTTTGAAAACTTACATTTTTTTAGAGCTGGTTAAAACATACTTAATTGCAATGAAACAATAATGAATAACCCAAATATGGCAGATCATTCTATTTTACAGGGAAAGTTGACAGCTGTTTCTATAGGTACACATTGCTTGAAAATATGCTCCATTTCAACATTAAAAAGTTCAATTTAATATAATAGTGGAAAACAATGAAAGGTTATCACATTAAAGTGTCCAAAGCATACTAATTATTTCAAAGACTGTTTAGTGAATTGGGACAGAAAAAGAATAAATTGAGTTAATTACTACACCTTGAAGCTCCAATGATAATGTGGGTTATTTAAAATAACATTTTAAATATTGATTTAATCATAATTTAGATTTTAAGCAATCAGATCATGGACTTTATCAGGACTTCTTTAGCTTATAATCATTGTTCTTTGTAGAAGCAGATCAATGTCAATATTTTTATTACAATTTTATTTTTATCCGGGAACAATCTTAGCAAACTATTTAAGACACTGCTGATTTCCTTTGTAGAAACAAAGGAAATAGGCAACTCCATGCTCCCCATCCAGGTGGTGTGAAGGGGTCTACGCTTTTGAAACGAATGCACCAATCTGACTTGCACCGAATTCTTTATCCTTTGACTGGCTACCTGGTGCTTTACAAGGTCTAAAAGCCTCAAAGCTTTAGCTTGAATGGTGCCCAAACATAAAGCAGAAAGCAGTGAGTTTGATCTAAAATCCATAAAATCAAAAGTTTGACTGACCACAAACCCCACATTTTACCATCTAACTGTGAATTGCAGTAGGAAATAAAGTATTGCTTTTATTTCTTTCATCCAACATGTTGAAGGACCTATGAGGTCTTGATTTATGGTTTTGAGAACGTAAGTGTGGATGTTAACAAGTAAAGAAAAATTCAATCACACAGTTGCATATGCTTCTTCAAAGGCATGCCTTTAGTCCCCAGTGCTCTTGTTGAACTTTTTGATTAAATGGCTATGCCTAGATTATATGGCCCAGAGAACAGAATTCTTTCTAGTCCAACATTTTCATCAATGTAAAGTTATCAAAATTGCCCTATGTTCTAACAATTTTATCACATAAATGTTATGTTACCTGAAGTATAGATTATGGCTATAATTCATTTAATTCTCAAGCTATAAAGATATTTGAAATGCGCATGTTTGAAATGTAGAGAATGAACAGACTCAGATACCAAGCTCCTAGTACAAGAGAGCACATCATTTTGCAAATGAGGTTGGAAAAAGGATTTCATTGTATAAAAAAGAAGAATCTCACAGTTGGGGCTACAACAGGTAGTCTGTGCACTCTTAGGCAGACAAATTCACACAGCAATGTCTTAATTGATGTACTTTCTAAAAATGTCATTTTCTGAAACATCTCCATAAATCTCTCATAAGTTTACTAAGAGGGTTGGTGCATATACTAATACCTACAGACATACTTAGTCTGCTTTCTTTGTCTAGATTTACATTTTTATCACTAAAATAAATTTTTAGAATCTATTAAGAATAGAGCTTAAAAAAAAAAAAGAACTGGAAGGAAAAGACACTGTGTTGGATCCGGAAGATTTGAGCAAGATACAGTAAGAATTAAAGAGGACATTTGTAGTCTTACAAGAACCCATGAAGATGTGGCCTGAATCACATATCTGCATCTGTGTAGGACTTCATTGCTGCAAGTGCCCTGACTGATAAAACAAATGCGATTGATTGATAAAGGAGAAATAAAATTTATGAGCTTTGAGACTCATTAAATAGCTGAGGGCCTTATAACATACCAGAAACTTCCTTCAGTTTGCAAAAGATATTAGAAAATCTCTTATTTCTTTCTAGTTTGCTACCAATATTTGCAGTGATTTTCTTAAAAAGAGAAATATATTACTTACTTTTGTCATTTCATGATTTATGTCACTTCACCTATTCTCCTTATTAAATGACCTCTGCTCAAACTTTTTCTACTGAAGATGACAGGCAGAGCTATATTTGGAGGATGGCAAGTAAGTGGAGAATGAAGAAGTATAATATAAGGTTAAAACTTTATGCATAATTGTGACATATGTATATACATATATATATATAAATGTAGGTAGGTAGGCATGTTTGTATAAAACTACAATACAAAGGTCGCAATACCCATAAAAATGGGGGTGTTCACATTATTCTTGAAGACAGAATCCTTAAGAGGTAAACAAATATTTAGTTTTGCAACTATTTCTTTCTACTCTATACTTTCACTTGTAACTGTGAAGTATCTTACTTAAGATATGATAATGCAATTTCATGATTTCTCTAAAAGATTAATGTTGCATTATCATGAGTCTGTACAATGGAAAAATACATAATGTTATATTTCATAAGATCTTAAACAATAAGGAATAGCATTCTGGAATATTTTAAACAGATAAAAAAATGAGTTGAAATCAAACGATCTAGTAGCTTACATGAAATCCTTAGATGCATTGATTCATTAGCAGGTTCCCACTGTTTGCTATGGGCAACATACTCTTTACCTCATTACAATGTAAAAGTAGCAATTCTCATTTTACAAGTTAAAAGAGAACAGTGTGCCTTAGAGACAAATTGTCCTCTGAGAATATACCAATAGTAAGTAGAAAGCAGAAAATTCCCAATTATATCTGGCTTGGGTATTCATGACTTTTAATCTGTCAAACCACATATACCCTCATCACCATAACTAATTTTCTACTTTAAAAGATATATTTTAATTATGTATATATGGGGGTGGAGTGGATCATTCAATATAGGCGCTTGAAACCAAGGTGTGAAGAAGCTGTAAGTACTTTCTTGTTTGCTTAGTTTGAGTTTTTTTTGTTTGTTTGTTTGTTTGCTTGTTTTGGGGGTATGTTTAAGTCATTACTGAGTAAACTGTATGATTAAGAATAAAGCAAGTTTCTTTCTTTATTTTGATTAAAAATTTCCACCTCCTCACCTTCTCCCTTTTCCCTCCCCCTCCCCCCAATTCCCACGCCCCACTCCCCTCCCCCTTCCTCTCCAGTCCAAAGTGCAGTCAGGGTTCCCTGCCCTGTGGGCAGTCCAAGGTCCTCCCCCCTCCATCCAAGTCTAGGAAGGTGAACATCCAAACTGGCTAGGCTCCCACAAAGCCAGTACATGCAGTAGGATCAAAACCCAGTGCCATTGTCCTTGGCTTCTCATCAGCCCTCATTGTTCTCCATGTTCAGAGAGTCTGCTTTTATCCCATGTTTTTTCAGTCCCAGTCTAGCTGGCCTTGGTGAGCTCCCAATAGATCAGCCCCATCATCTCAGTGGGTGGGTGCCCCCCTCGCGGTCTTGACTTCTTTGCTCATGTTCTCCCTCCTTCTGTTCCTCATTTGGACCTTGGGAGCTCAGTCCATTGCTCCAATGTGGGTGTCTGTCTCTATCCCCATCCATCGCCAGATGAAGGTTCTATGGTGATATGCAAGATATTCATTAGTATGCCTTTAGGATCGGGCCATTTCATGCTCTCTCTCCTCAGCTGCCCAAGGACCTAGTTGGGAACATCTCTCTGGACCCCTGGGAGCCCCTCTATGGTCAAGGTTCTTGCCAACCCTAAAATGGCTCCCTTAATTAAGATATTTACTTCTCTGTTCCCATATCCATCCTTGCTGCTCTAATCTATGATGACAGCGGAATATCATTAGGAGTCATTTTATCTACATTTTAAAACTCTTTTTAGGTCAGTATTATTTGAATTTTTCCCCTAGTTCTCTGGGCTATTTCTCAGATCTATGGTCACCCAGTGTTGAATAAGGGTTCCAAAGTTTCTCTCCTGGAGTGTCCATCAAACTTTACTAATTAATTAATTAATTAAAAGTCATATATTCTGTTACTCCAAGGTGGTAGAAACAGGACATAGTCACAAGAAAAGTAAAATGAAACAAAAATTCAAGAGTGTACAAAGCTCAATATTGAGCTTGTGGGAATCAGTAACACTCTTCTGGGCTTTACAGGGCTTCATTTCTCCAGATATTCCATTGCTAACACACACAGCTTATTTCCCAGGCTAAGAGAAGCTGCACGCTACTGCTGCTGCTATCCATAGTGGTTATCTTCTGGTACTTCGGTCTCCAAAATGATAGGGTCTTCACTAAAACTGGGCTGCTCTTCCATCAATAGGCTTTCCCGGGCTGTTTCTTCAGGCACTCTGAACCTGCCATATGGTACAAAGACTCCACTTTTCTCTATGACTACTTCAGCCCTAGGGTTTCTACCGCCTCTCGGTTTACACTTTCAACATTGGCCTGCACTGTACTCTGGTACCAAGCCTCAGCTACTTTTCATACCCTCTTCATTTCTTTATGGAAAAATATTACCAGGGAAAATCTTATACTATCAACTTCAGCTGCCAGCATGAGCCTGCAATGGACTAGGCTTCCTATTACAATCATTAATCCAAAATATACCCAACAAGCTTGCCCACTGAAAGAACTCATAGGGGCATTTTCCCAATTAGATTCCCTTTTCCACTTTGCTTGTGGATTGTGTTAACCCTATATCAAACTAGCCATCATAATACCTAGGATGTACAAGAACTAGATTTTATTAAATTAAGTAATGGAGGATTTTATTTAAATTTTAAATTTAAATTTTATTTGACTTAAGTATATAAAACACAGGAGAAGTATCTGAGATGCACTATGAAAAGTTGTAATGAATTGTGTGGGTAGAGAGTGCTCCAAAGATGTCTGAAGCCAGTGGGATCGACTCTGCTAAAGAGAGTCATTGAAATCACCAGAACTTAACATTGGTATTCAGTTGACACTGTTATTGATTATTAAGAATTTTTGTGTCTTGATTCTCTGTGATAATAATCAGAAAGAATCACCTAAATTGCTTTTATTCACAGGTAATTAAATCACTCTACCTCACTTTGAACCATGAAAGGAGATTACAGTATTTATCTTGTCTAATAAGGCAGAAAAACAGGAGTAATAAGCTTTTACATTGTTTCATTTAATATTACATTGATTAGCAGTAGAAGTGGAATGGAAATAAAAACATATAAAGACATAATATGCAATACGAAGCAACTTTGTCAAACACCACTTCATACCCTTTCTTTATAAGTATATAATGAATGTACTTATTATATGACTTCCTCCTGAGATACAATGATTAAAGTATATTACAAAAGAATCGTATAGTTGATATATACTTTTCTTTGATATATGAAATAACCAGCAGGTTTTGTCATTTTAACACTCACTACATCTTGCTTCATGCTGATTACTTTTTACTGTCAATCGATACAACCTGGCATCTCTTGGGAAGAGAATGTTTAAGAGAAGTGATCTAGTTTGTGAAGGAAGGTGGCCATATCTATGTGAAGTTGTTTTGATTGCTAATATGAGTCAAAAGACAGGCACTGAGTGGAGTGTGTGTAGCATAAAGTCAAGGGCTGGGCCCTGAACCTGAAAGTAAAGAAAACATAAGCAGCAAGCAAGGGTCAGTGTCTGTTTTTCTCTACTCTTGACTGTGGATGTGATTAAGTTTGTACTTTGACTTCCCAGCAGGAATGGGATTGTAAGCCAAATAAACCCTACTCATCTCAGCTGTTTTTCATGGGAAAATTTAATCACAGCAACAGAAACAAAGCTAGAACATGTACCTTAGGAATAAGAATTTTCTTAACCCTGAGAAAATAGTTTTTCCCATCTTGTGTTTGTGACAGAAGTTCAACAGCTTTAAAGAAACTGACTATAGCAGCTTTGGTGTTGAACAAGAATGCTCTTTAAAACTGCTCACTACAGTCCTGTAGCAAGAATAATAAAAACCCAGAGACAGATATTGTGGTTCAACCTGAAGATCAGAAAAGAAAAGCAGCCAGGCACTGGCTCTTACCTCTACCTGTAACTAAAATGGTGATCCTGCCTCCACACACCTCAGAATGAGACTGATACCTGTCTCCTCCCATTTTATATTTCTTTCTAGTGCTGGAATTAAAGGTGTGCATGACCACTGGTCAGCCTCTAGGCTAGCCACTAGTGTTTCTCTTGGGATTAAAGGGGTGTGCAACCACTACCTGGCCTTTACGGCTGACTAGTGTGGCTGCTTTGCACTGATCTTCATTCAATCTTTGTTTATACAAATAATATACCACTGTGCATTAGCATAACAATGTAATTCCAGGTGAACACCTATTATGATTCTTAAATGCTCATGCTTAAGAAGAGTGTCGTATGGAATGGTACAGAATTTCTGTCCTGGCATTTGGGAAAGGGGGCTGCATCACCTCAATTTCTTAGCCATCCACTTTTTCCTAGACAGTTTCATAACACCCACAGAGCCAGGTTAGATATTGAGATACTAGTTTGAACCTAAAAATGAAGAAGAAGAGGAGAGGGAAGAACTAAAGGAAGCAGAGGAAAAGGAGTAGGAAGGAAGGAAGTAGAGGTATATCCTGGGTATGGCAATTTTATTATTTTTTTTTTCTTCCACAACTACTAGCAAAAATTTAGAAGTAGAAAAACCTTCCTCTAGTTATACATCTGATACACAATATAAATCTGCACAATGATTATTAATCAATGCAAACAGAGGTGCAGATTTGCTTAACTAAGTATGGTGTCAGTCTCTAAGCAGAGGTGGGTGGATGAAAATTTACATATCAAAAGTGAGGGAACAGATATTAACCAGCAAGCTTCTCATAGATAGCATTATCCCTTAGGGAACAGAAACTTCCTGTGGAGAACAAACAGCAAAATCCTGCTTTCTGACACTGGGAATCATTAGATAGGTTTATAGAGTAATTCATTTCATTAAGGAAACGATTTCATTTAATAGACATGCTTTTATTCCTGGCATTAATATGCTCAGGAAAACCCCAATTTTAAGATTTAAACTTTCACTAACAATACTCAAGATGAATGGTATAAAAGAAAGCAAAAGATATATAAGTACCATGTTACTGAGAAAAATGTATTAAAATAGTAGAAAGACAATAAGATAAAGGAAGAAAATGGGAAAATAATCATCAATGTATTCATTGTGTCCCTATTAGTGCTCAGTTTTGAGATGGTAAGCAACTGAATTATTTCTATATGCTCTGCATTTCTTTATATAATTTTCTTATCATAACATCCAGAAAACCACTATTACATTTTACTGTTCAGAGAAAATGAGGATAATTAGTTTCGGTTTCGTTGACTAAATCCTATGATAGGCAAAGCAGCTGGCACTCTGGGATTATGTCACACATTTTAGATGAAGATGAAAAATACATCTCATACCTGTCCTCCATGATCACGGAAATTCAGAAGTTAATAGGCTGATGAAAATACTGAGTCATAAAATGTAAATGTTAATTGTGAGGAGTTATCACCATCTCTGTTAATATACCTTAAAAGAGATAAGTAATCCATTTGTTATTTTATAGATGAATATTTGCTTTTAGCAGGACAAAGTGAAGTGCTGAAGCAAACTAGAGAATACAAAATATGTCTGCAATAAAGAATAAAATGTAAATGTTATGAGTTTTGCAGGTCAAAAATGTATTCTAAGGCTTGGATATGCAAGCAAGGTCAAATGACAAGCAGGATGTTGTGTGTGGAGGGGACTATTAGATTGAGTTTTGTATCCCAAAGAATGCAAATTGAAGCCCTCCTTAGCCTGAAGTCTTCTACTCTGCTGCAGCTTCAAAATAAATAAATAAATAAATACCTTAGCGATATAACCACATAAAATGAAATCATATTGGGCAAGCATAGTTCCCTAATCCTCCTTAATCCCATATGACACTTTCACTATGAAGAGTGAAGACAGAAACAGAAGACAATGAGGAGTCATCCTGTCAAGATAAGTACTGAGAACAATGTGATGGACACAAGCGTCAAAGAGCAGTGAACTTTTCAAATAACCCCCAGAATTGGAAAGGCAGGAGCAGGCTACCTTTCTCCTCAGAAGGAATCAGTACTGTTAGTATTGGGACCTGAGACTTACAGCTTTCGGATAATGGTACATACAGACTTCTACGGCTTTAGCTTTTTGAAAAAAGGAGGAAATACTGTTTCTTTGACTTGTATTTATATGAATCAAGCACTCACACAGAACATGTTGTCCTCTCTGTTTCCTTTCTTTCTTCTTTCCTTCCTCCCTCCCCTCTCCCTCCCGCTCCCTCTCTCCTTTCCTCTCTCTCTTCGTTTCTTCTTTCTTTCCTGTTTTCTACACATGTATTCTGTTTTCTACACATGGTCTAAATTCATGCCTTTGAATTATAGTGAGCTCTACCAGAGCTTATCCCTAGAAATTTTATTTTAAGAAAGAAAACAATAAATTTTCTATCCTTAATTGACTTCCACTTTTGCTACCAAATCAACTTATTTTTTTAAGGTCTGCATATTTTTTAAAAAAATAATATTCTCCCGGACAATGGAGGTGCATGGATTTATTCCCAGCACTTGGGGGCAGAAGCATGTAGATCTCTGTGAATTTGAGGCCAGCCTGATCTACAGAGGAAGTTCCAGGATAATCTTAAAAGCTTGTCTCAAAATAATAATAATAAATAATAATAATAATAATAATTTCATTTTATCTTGAATACAGGAAATGGAATACAGGATCTCACACATTCTAGGCAAGCATCACCCTCAGGCTTAATAATTTTACTTTTTTTTACTTCGTTTTATGTACATGAGAGTTTTGTCTGAAAATACATACATGTACCCAGTGCATGCCTGATGCCTGCAGAAGTTAGAGGGGCCATAGTATACCATGGAGTTAGAGTTATGAATGATTACAAGCTACTATATGGATATTGGGGATCAAACTTGGGTACTCAACAATAGCTCATAACCATTTTGCCATCCCCTTACCCCCAAACATACATTATTTTTAAGAAACAAAATTTAAATAATCTCTGAGTGGTTAGACTGCCATAATAGACTAGAAAGAATTAAAATGTAAATTCCCCATTTCTAGGAACTGTAAATTCCAAATAAAGTATGGGGAGGATGAGCTATGGCTAGGCCCATCTTACTGCCTTACCCATAGGTACTATCTTGGTGTGTCACATTTTGAGCTTCCTTCTGAGTATGCAAAGAGCCAAAAGGGTCTAGTCCCTGCCTTGTCTTCTAAACTCAATTCAATTAGACTAAGAAAACCACAGTTATATATTTAATTTTACTCCTGGAATGTTCTAAATATAATCAGGTTGAAGATGAAAGCTCCAACATCTCTCAGTGATTCTTTATTTATTTATTTTTATTTATTTACCTGTGTATGTTGCAGTCCAAATTCTTCCGTTGTCCATCAGATGCCCCACAGGCTGCTCTAGTTCTACCATGCTGATCACCTTCTTTCTAACACTCTTTGCAACCCTTATGATCTTATGTGAACAATACAGTTATTACAAAAAAGTCATATTTTTTCTCTTTCCCTTAATTCTCTAACATGTATTATAGAGCGCTAATCCTACCAAGTATACTAAATTGTCTCTTCCCCCCTTCTTATGAAATGTTTTGAGATAAGAAATATAGATTTTTCAGTGGTTTACCCCCAAAATACTGTCTTATAGCTAGACCACAATAAGTAACCCACATCTTATACATAAATGCTGGTGAAGAAAGACCCATTATGTAAAATGTTGTTGGAATAAATTAAACTGAGTAAAAAGAAATAATTCATTTCTAAAAATTTTTGTGAGACATTTGATAATGCCTAGAGTCCATTTTCTGAAATTATGATGTAGTTCTATGTTGGATCACGTAAGAACATGTGGGGCTGCAGAGAATTTGGTGATAGGAAAAGATTTCTGAACAAGAAACAACCAAAAATTAATTCTAAATCAGCATGGTATGAATTCAAGTATTTTTCTTGAGTTTTTTCCATGTGGTCTCGTGTTTCTTACTTCATGCAGCCTTGACTCAAAACAAACATGTGCAGTTTCCAGTTTACATATGCCCATCATATCACCCAGCACCAGTGAACTCCTCCTGAAAGACACCGGCTCAAAACTGAGACTGCTGTGAATATCAACAGCCGCGGTTTTAGCCTGTGTGGCTTCTGCTGATACTGAAGCAGGTTTAATTACAGAAAACAAAATTGTATGCTTTCCTACCACTTTTCTCAGCATGTATCAAAGTAGTGCGTCATTAGATTCCACCATGTTAGGATGCTTGATTTGAGAAACATGGCTGATTTGACTTTAAAAACAAATTATTGAATGAATTTTAATTTGGGGATTAAGTAAGAATTTCAAAAACCTCTGTAGTGACTCTGATGTTCTTTTGCCATTTAGGACTAAATATTTATTTAAAGTGGCATTATCAGCATTGAAGGTTATAAAATTAAATAATAATCAACTCTGGAAGTGTTAAAGGTACTATGTGCTCTATTATGTCAAATATGTAGCCAAGATTTAATTCTTCATTTGTAATAGACAAGTAAATAATCAATTTCATATATATGTATATATATTTACTTTTATCTTTAATAAATTATAAAATTATATGTTTACCATGCAATTAAAATAAATTTCTTATGATTTTTACCATTACATTTTTGTTTGTACTCTTTTATATTAGAGATCATATGAAATTTTCTTGTGTGAAAAGGGTTAAAAATTAGAAGTATAAGTAGGTTCTTTTAGGAAGTCTACATTTTTTATATATCTTACCCCCCCCCCAAAATCTTGAGAAACAAAGTGTTGTATATGAAATTCTAACATACGTTCCAAAACACAAAATTTTTTATAATTGCAGAAATCTAAAATGTATGTAATAATGTTTCTTTGGTTGAAAATTGAATATAATTTACTGCATCGTTGAAACAATGTACATGAAAAATACTTTATAAATCAATATTCAACACCATCAAAATTCTAACCACATTCTTCATAATTGTAAAAAAAAGAACAATCCCAAAATTCATAGGAAACTACACATACACATTCAAAACCAAAGTTCTGGACTGACAAAGTCAACCCTAAGCAAAATGAACAATGCTGGGGCTACCAATATATCAAATTTCATACCATACTATTGTGTCTTAGTAACAAAAATAAATTGGACTAACAGCAAAAACAGACATATAATAATAGTCAACTGAATACTATTAAAGTCCTAAAAATAAATACAAATTTGATATTTGGCAAAGATTCTAAAATAATACAGCTGAGAAAATATAGCCTCTTCAATGAATCCTGAGAGAGCAACTAGGAATCCAAGTATAGAATTAAGCCAGATTACCTCTTCATATTTAATATATTAGCTTAAATTGGAATAATGGGCATTAATTTGCAATGTTAAACTGAAACCATTGAAGGGAATATGGATAAAAAGTCCAAGACTTACACATACACATTCCATTCTGAAAAGGACTTCAGTACACTGGGAACCATTTTAGGAACAGAAATGGAATTCCATTACATTAAAAATTTTCAATTTTTCAAAATATTCAGCAATTTCAATAAAAATAAAAATGAAATGAGTGAAGAGACAATCTGTAAAATATGACAGAAATTGCTAGCTATTGATCTGCTCTGTTCTGGTTACTTTACTCAACTTTATACAAGTTAAATTAATCTTGGAAAAAAGGGAACTACAACTGACAAAATGTCTCCATCAGACTGAACTGTAGTCAAGTCTGTGGGACATTTTCTTTATGAATGATTGATGAGGGAGGGCCATACTTCTTAAAGATAGTGCCATTCCTTGACAGGTGGTCCTGAGTTGCATAAAAAGCAGTGTAAGCAAGCCAAGAAAAAAATCAAAAGCTAAGCACTAAAACTTCAAACAATTCAATAAATAAATGGGTTACTCTAAAGAACAGACAGTTCTCCAAGGATGATGATCGTAGGTGGATAAAAACATACAGAATCAATATGTAAAAAGTGTTCAACATTTCTGAAGCTTGGCTGCATATTAGAACTATATTAAAGTTCTATCTATGTCATGCAGAGTAGCTCTGCCTGAGAAAATAGACAAAAATGCTTGAAAATGTTTAAAATCTTTTGCACTGCACATAGGACTATCAGTCAGGGCATGATTGTAATCTGTATGGAGGTTTCTTTCTTTCTTTCTTTCTTTCTTTCCTTCCTTCCTTCCTTCCTTCCTTCCTTCTTTCTTTCTTTCTTTCTTTCTTTCTTTCTTTCTTTCTTTCTTTCTTTCTTTCTTTCCTTCTTTATTTCTTTTTCTTTACTTTCCTCTGAACTTTAATTGACATTCCTACAGGTTAAAATCTTTGATTCCTTTGGCTTCTCTTATATTGATCCATATTTAAAGTAACCATTGTTTTGTTGTTATATTTTGTGACTCAATCTAAAAATGTTCTATTACAGGTGAGTTAATAAAAATTAGTAAGATTTTATTGTTTTCTACTGAACATAGAATCATTTTTTCTAGGAATTGATTAAATCAGCCTCAAAAATGGTTACCAAATTGCAAAATAGTTCAGAAAGAGTATTTCAACATAGTCTAATCACAAAATATAGTGTAGTTGGCCAAAATCATACTGTTTAATAGGTTATAAAATACATAGATTATTGTGAAATTAAAACGGAAACCCTAGAACTACAATTTCAATGGGGCTCACCTGTACCATCCCTGAATACATAACTGAGGGACTCTAAGTCAAACCATGACAGGTAATTTTGCAGGCTCATGTTTATGGCAACGAAACACACAATGGTTGAAGTCTTAGAAACAGCCTTGGATACAATTAAGAGACAAATGGATAAATAAAATGAGTGACATATACATAATAAATTTGCATTTAGTCATAAAGAAGAATGAAAACTCCTACTACCTTGTAAGACGAAATTCACAGAGACAAAAAAAAAAACTTGCCAACTGAGGGGACTTAAGAGGTGAATAACAGCCACACAGATGGACACCCCAATTTCTAGGACCTCCCCGGTGGGACAAAACCCAGAGGCCTTCCCCAACTCCTTTGGCTTTTATAACCACCCAACAGGGAGTTTCCTACTTTCTGAGAAAGACATTGACAGTATTGAGCAGACCAAACAAACAAACAAAAAACAAACAAATAAACAAAAACTTCCAAATACTCAGCCACAGCAAGGATTGGATCAAGACACAGACAGTCTCATTTGAAGGAAGAGAAGCATAGGCACCAATGCAAGAATTCCTCCAACAACCTAAAAAGCAATATTACATAACACCAGAACCCAAAAGTCACACATAAGGAAGACTTGATCACCACAACCCAGAAGAAGTAGAAGAAAATTACTTTAAACATAACTTTATAAAAATGATGTAGACATTTAAAGAGTAAGTAAAAATTCCCTTAAAGAAATAGGAGCATACTATAGATTCAATGCAATCCCCATCAAAATCCCAATACAATTCTTCACAGACCTTGAAAGAACAAAAATCAACTTCATATGGAAAAAGAAAAAAAAAACTCAGGATAGCCAAAGAAATCCTGTAAAATAAAGAAAATTCAGGAGAAATCACTATCCCTGATATCAAGCTCTATTACAGAGCCATAGTAATGAAAAGAATTTGTTACTGGAATAAAAACAGAGATGTTAACCAATGGAATCGAATTGAAGACCCGGATATTAATCCACACACCTATTAACACCTGATTTTTCACAAGGAAGCTAAAATTATACAATGGAGAAAAGGAAGTATCTTCAAAAATGGTGCTGGCATAACTGGATGTCAACATGTGGAAGAATAAAAGTAGATTTATATCTATCTTCATGCATGAAACTCAAATCTAAACGGGTTAAAGACCTCAATATAAATCCAACCACACTGATCCTGATAGAAGAGAAAGTCAGAAGTAGTCTTCAATGCACAGAAGGCCACTTCCTAAATATAACCTCAGTTATATTTAGACACTAAAAGCAAAGTAAATAAATGGAACTTCCTGAAACTGAGAAGCTTCTGTAGAGCAAAGGACACAGTCAATAAGACAAAAAGGTAGCTTACTAAATGGGAAAAGATCTTCACCAGCCCCATATCAGACAAAGGTCTGATCTCCAAAATATATAAAGAACTCAAGAAATTAAACATTAAAATTTTAAATAACCCAATTAACAAAATGGCTACTAAACTAAACGGAGAATTCTCAACAAAGAATTTCAAATGGCCAAATATCCTTAAGGAAACGTCCAACTTCCTTAGCTATCAGGGAAATGAAAATCAAAACAACTCTGAGATACTATCTTACACCTGTCAGAATGGCTAAGATCAAAAATACTAATGATAGCTTATGCTGGAGAGGACATGGAGTAAGGGGAACACTCATCCATTGCTGGCAGAAATGCAAACTTGTACAACTACTTTGGAAATCAGAAAACTGGGAATCAACCTACCTCAGGACTCAGCAATACCACTCTTGCGAATATATCCAAAAGATGCTCAATCATCCTACAAAGGCATTTGTTCAACAATTTCGTAGCAGCATTGTTTGTAGTAGCCAGAACCCGGAAACAACCTAGATGCCCCTCAACTGAAGAATGGATAAAGAAAGTGTGGTACATTTACACATTAGATTACTACTCAGCAGTAAAAAAATCAATGGCATCTTGAATTTTGCATGCAAATGGAAGGAATTAGAAAACACTATCCTGAGTGAAGTGACCCAGGCCCAAAAAGATGAATATGGTATGTACTCACTCATAAGCGGGTACTAGCTATAAACAAAGGACATTGAGCCTATAGTTCATGATCCTAGAGCAGCTAAGTAATAAGGTGAACCCAAAGAAAAACATATATAGATCCACCTGGAAACAGACAAGATCATCTGACTTGTAGAAGGAAGGGAGGTAGAAGGAAGGGAGGTAGAAGGAAGAGGAGAAGAGGAAGAGGAGGGGAGAAGGGGAGGTTTGAGAAGAGCTTGAGGAAATTGGATAGTCGAGATGGAGGAAGAACAGATATGAGAGCAAGAGATAAAAGAGATTTTGATTGAGGGAGCCATTATAGGGTTAGCAAGAAACCTGGCTCTAGCAAAATTCCCAGGAATCCATAAGGATCCTAAGCAATAGAGGAGAGGGTGTCCTAATTGGCCTTGCCCTGTAATCAGACTGATGATTAACCTAAATATCACCATATAAATCGCCTTCATCTAACAACAGATGGAAATAGATGCAGAGATCCACATTGGAGCACTGGGCTGAGCTCCCAAGGTCCAGTTGAAGAGTGTAATGAATGAGAATATGAGCAAAGAGGTCAAGATCATGAAGGGTTCACACACTTCAAAAGTTGACCTGAGCTACTGGGAGCTCACCAACTCCAAGAAACAAGCATAGGACCAAACTAATCCCTCCAAATGTGGTTGAAAGTTGCATGTCTGGGGCAGACTTTGGGGCCACTGGCAGTGGCAGTGGGATTTATCTCTGCTACATGTACTGGCTTTTTGGCATCCTGTTCTCTTTGGATGTATACCTTGCTCAGCCTAGATGTATTACGGAGGGCCTTGTACCTTCCACAAAGC
Source organism: Microtus ochrogaster (assembly GCF_000317375.1). NCBI lineage: Eukaryota > Metazoa > Chordata > Mammalia > Rodentia > Cricetidae > Microtus > Microtus ochrogaster. The sequence continues at coordinate 26,508,243 of NC_022031.1, forward strand.
AAAGTGCCTTACTCTCTTTTAGGATTACAGGGAATGGGAGGAAGGGAGGGAGTGGGAATTTGGATTGGTATTTTCTTTTTAAAAAAAAAATCTAATAAGATAAAGATAGCCAAATGTGGCACTTCTTTTTGATAGCTTCTGCTTCTCTCTGTATGTAGTTTACTACTGATACCAAAATAATAATAATAATCTATATCTTTGCAATGAGTGAGTACTTATGGAGTGTTTTCTTGTATGAATATTCTTTTAAATCTGCACAGAATTTTAAGGTCAGGTAAAGAGCACTGAAATATAGTAATGTCTCATAATCAAATAACAATAACTTTTTTGTAAAATTCTGACTTGCTATCATGAAACAAATATTGTTATACATTGTAACTTTAATATTTTGAGATTATGATCTAGCATAGCATCCAATAATTAAATAGCATTCTTAGGTTAGACCACACCTTTCTGAAAATGCACTTATTTCTGCAGCTAAGTGTGAGCTCTCAGACTTTGATCATAACAGTGATGAAAGTTCAATGCTTGTGATTTAATTCATTATAGACTCTATCCTGACTGCACGAAACAGAAAGTATCACTTGAGTTGTAACTACCTTTGATTTTTTTCCACTTCATTTACCTTTACATGGTTTTTGATGTTGAGATACAATTTTTCACATGAGAAACAAAGGAAAAAGTTAAGATGGTTATGACTTTTTGAAAACACATAAATGAATTTAGCTATATTGTCTAACTATCAATTTGCTTCAGTAAAAACAATCAATAACATAATTGTTTTGCTAAATTAATCCATCAACTGAGGTAATCAAACAGCTCTAAATTTCACTCATGAAAGAACAACTAAGCCAGGAATGGTATTGCCATAGTTAAAACTCCAATATAATATTTTATAAATAAAACTAATTTATTTTTCTCATATGATTTATATAATTAAAATGACATTATATCAATAAAAATTTAAAATTATTTTAAACCATATAACATTTAAAAATGTTAGAATAAGCATAGATTTGAAATTTATCTATCATAGCTGTGGTTTTTAGATTATCATATTGGAATATAAGTTTGGCTTTCTGAAGAATATCTTTCCAATACTGTATCTGACTTACCTACATAGCTTTCACCAATTTCATCAATCAACTCATCATGTCGGTCAATGCTTTTCCTTTGCTGTGATGTCGTGTCAAGAGAAGTGTACTAAAGAAGCACTTAAAAGAATATGATCTTTTTCAAAAGTATGAGTTGTTATGATCAACTTATTATATGTTAGAGGTCTTTAACGAGTATGAGTTTTAGAATTTTGAAATGACAAAATTATACAATTTTTTCAATAATTAATGCACAAATTTTATTTTTATATTTGACATCTACAATAATTTAGAAAATTCAAAAGTCACTCTAAAAATCTTTGATTTGTAACAGACTCTAACACTGTAGCTATGTCTGGATTGCAAATCAATGTACAGCCCAGGCTGACTTTGAGCTCCTGCCAATTCACCTATATGAATCTTCCACACGCTTTAGTACATGCTCCCAGATGATGTAGCTATAGACAAAGCATTTTGTTAGTTTTTATTTTTCCATATTTTGATTGAAATTTATGATAATGATGTAATATAATAGAATTTTCCTGAGTTTCCTGGTAAAAGTTTGCAAAAAAAAAATTTTTTTTCTTGATTGAAATTTCACTGGCCCACCATTCAGAGCATTTGACTTATCAGTTTTTGTTGAAATCCTCCGGGGTTTTTGGAAAAACACCTGGACTCTTAACATGCGCATGCTTCTACATAGTCTGACAAGGAAGACAGAGTTTGAAGATTGTAAGAGCCTGAGGACATAAAGGAGGTTGGCAGAACAGTCCCTCTTGTACATGACAGGACTATTGAACTCATGAACTCACAGCATTACGAAAATTAACATTCTGAAACAGAATATGAGGAGGCTCATGAGCCCCAACAACTATCAGAGAATCTATTTGCCATAGACAGCTTCTGAAGACAATCAGAGACTTTTGTTTGTTGTTTGTTTGTTTGAAGGTATAATTCATAGTAAGTTGACCATACTCCAGTGAATGGCATCACACCCTGAAGTATATTTTTTACCATATAATACAACTGTTGTGCCATTAACTAAATTTACAAAGGGAAGAAGACATAAAATAAGGAGTAGGTGGAAAGAGGGGGTGGGTTGTGGGAGTTATGGAAGGAGGTAAGATAAATATATTTAATATATGTTGTATGGCACTTGCAATAAAATTCATGAAAATATTGAATAAAACTGTTATAAGTCTAACATATATAAAATCATTCAGAAAAATTATCTTGTCTCCATTAAGGTTCATATTTTGATTGTTGATGACTCATATTCTTTCACTGAGTGTCTATATGTTTAAACAATGGATATATTTATAGCAATTTGTCCATAGTATTTTATCTTTTCTAAGTCTATATTTATATGACTTTTATAGATTTGAAAAAAAGCTATATAATGTTTTCTATTAGGATTTACTTCATCATATTTATTTAAGCCAAAGTTTTGTGCATATATATCATTATTAATTATGGGTTATTTTCTTTTCTTTATTTCTTTATTTTTTGAGTTTTGTTTTGATGTTTATTGTTGAGTTACATGTGATTTGTTATAATTAGGACAGCATTGATATATTTCAGACACTATAATAATTTCCTAAATTAAAATTTCAAGTATGTATATTATTTAGTGGCTATTCATTATAACTCCAACTTTAACAGAGCCAGATGTATTTTTTCCTTTAAATTATAATAACAAGAACTGCAATTTGTATGTTCAAGGTTCTCTTGATTAAATATTTGATTGTATATGCATAAATTACACAGTCTACAACATGTCATCGTAAATTGTTTGGAAGTAGACACTGTGTCAAGTGATTTTATGCATTTCCTAATTATTCATAAGAGTAGGAGCTAGTTTTATACATTTGTGATTGTCCCCTAAAAGTTTTTATAAGGATTACAAGTCAAAATTTTTATAATTGTAGAACATTACCTTCCTTTTTCTTTGAAAACAACAAAGCAATAACAGCAAAATACTTTTTAGAACAAATATGCCTATAACCTGAGATGAGCTATTATATTAGCAACATACTTCATCTTTGTTTAAGTATTGAGGGCAAAGGCTGACAATGTAGTATACCCATCCTGATATACTACGCTGGTGAAACAATATTACAGTCTCTATTTAAAAAGCTTTCTACCTATCAATGCTTTATTACTTCTTTATGTGCTTATTATAACTCAGAACCACTGAATGTTTAGGGAGATAATGATAGATAAATGGATGGATTAGATTGTCTAATAAAATAATGCTCTAGAAATGGTGAATAATTGTTCTAATAATCAGTTATATGGTAGGGAGTAATATAATTTGTGGCCTTTCTAACACAGAAGAATTATTGTATTTTCACAAATATGTCTATAAGATACGTGGATAATTCTTTTTTATTTTGGTTTCACAAACACAGAAAAAATATCTCAGAATTGACTCAGCATAAGTTTGAACAAAAATTAGATTCAAAAGAATATTAAATGAAGATAGAGAGCAACATAACTATTATTTTAATAATTATTTTAAAACTCTACTATTGTGTTAGTTAAGAAAATGACTACATAAGAAACTGAGAGTAGAAAAATGAAGACATAAGACATTCAACAAAAAAAAAAAGAAAAATCCAACGAGTTTCACATTGTTTGAGTTGGGTCACAGATAAGTCTGCCCAAGAAGAGGTAGAAAAGAGATTCTTAGAGCCCAGCTGAATTGAAGGGTTCAAACACAAGATGGACTGCTTGTAAAAGGAAACTCAGTAGCTGTCCTGAAAGGGGAGTGGTTGCGTGGTCAATAGAAAACTGGCAGAGTTTTCTCAGGTGTCAAGTTGAAAGGTTGGGGAAGTGTGAAGAAGGCTCAACTTGATTTGCTTAGTCAGGAGCTGGTTTCTATAGAATATTTTAATGATCTGTACCTTCTATCAGACTAATAGAAATAGAGACTGGAAATAAAATCAGAGCCACACAGTGAGAAACATGCTTCTAGCCTAGACAGAAAGAAGAAAAGGAAAACCGAAGTTATAGAAATACTAGAATTTGTTTTTTTTTCAATTGTCTTGCTTGCCTTTTATTTTTATGTTTTGATTTTATTTTGTTTTGCATTTGTATTTTCTTTTTCTTGTTATTTTTATATCTTTTCTTTTGGTTTGCTTGTTATTTTTTTTTATTGAGACAGAGTGTTAGAGCAAGGTGGGAACATAGATTACAGTGGGTAAGGGTATAGGAAGGCTCTAAGAAGAAATGGTCGGGAAAAACGTGATCAAAGTGTGTTACATGAAATTGATATTCAACAAAAAATACAAATCATTTCATATACTCTATTTCCAAGGAATGCATGAAAAGTTTAAAATTAAAAAAAACAGTAATAAGTAATTTTATTAACAATGTTAATTTTTTTCAAATAATTCAGTAAAATGGGAAAATTTACAAAGATGCCAAGTGGCCCTATGAGATGCTCAGCATTAGGCTGGAATTCTGAGAAGGAAAAGCCTTGTACCTTAATAATGGGATAAATGGCCTTCCTATCTCTTAACATGCTATATGAACCTGTCTTCTGACGGCTGGTTCCATGGAGAGGTAGCAGACAGCCAAACTGGAATTTTAGATCTCCTCCCAAGCTTGAGTTTTTATTCTCTTGATGTGTGTGAACTAGTTTTTTTTTTTTTTCTCAGTGGGCTTTTAATGCTCTGTGTGATTGCTGACTCTGAAACAGTAATCCTAAAACCTTTTAAAAGAGACTGAAGCTGGGGGATAGATACAATCCAATCTTTCTAGAGATTCAGTTACAAAGCAGTCCAACCAGCAGAGACTATTAATGTATTGCCTGAATTTCAACCTTGTATGCCTTCCTGAAGCCTGAATAGGTGACTACTGTTATGTCCTACAAAAATCAAATAATATTATAATCTGATACTATAATCTTTTTTTTTTTTTTTTGGTTTTGGTTTTTCAAGAGAGGGTTTCTCTGTAGCTTTGAAGCCTGTCCTGTAACTAGCTCTTGTTGACCAGGCTGGTC
>NC_022031.1:26513442-26514896 GCF_000317375.1 Microtus ochrogaster
GCTGCCTCCTGAGTGCTGGGATTAAAACCATGTGAAACTATAATTTTAAGAACTAAACTTGAAATAAATAGAAAAAACGATATTTAAAGTTTCAGCAGAAAGTAATAAAATGAGGATAAGATGGGTATGTCTAAGTGAATTTAAACATCACACAATATATCCATGTATAAAAGTATTATATTCTGCCCCTTTGATATGTATTTTGCTTTTACATATCAAGTAATCAGATAAATGCCAATTAAAATGATCTGTTATTCTGTTTATAGGTTTTTTTCTTTTCTTGATGTCCAAATATTAAGATTTTCCCTTTAATGATACTGAGAGAACAATGTGGAAATTATCTTAAATTGAAGTTTAGCATCTTTGGAGTCAGAGGCATCATGCAGACAGTAGAAGGCTGTACAGTCACAGCTTGACATAGTAGGTATATAGAGACAACAGAGAAAATCAATATTACTACCAGAATTGCCCAAGAACAATGTCTACAAGTTTATACTAGTATAAACTTTACTATTTAACCTTCACATATGGCTGTTCCCTTCCTAAGATTAAAAAGAAGATAGAGCTATCTAGAAATATGGCTTATTTGTGTGATTAGACACACCTGCATTGAAAATATTGCCCTTCATTTAGTCCTTCAGGCCAGCTGCTTAACCTCTTTAAACTGCTGTCCTTATCTGTAAAATAGGGTATTTATAACACAAACGTCAAGATACTGTAAGAGAAATTTAACAAGAATATATTGTGGATATTAAGTATTCACTAAAGGTTAGCTGTTACCATTAAGAGAGTAAAAACAGCCCTCAAAGCTTAAGCTGTGGTTCACTGAAATCTCCACATGCAATGGTTATTATCATTGCTGCCTAGACTTGAGGGTCTCTAGCTGGAATCACCCCCACTTAAAAATAGATGGAATGATATCTTAATTTTCTTATATCTCTTATATATTCTCAAAATATCTTATTCAAGGCTAATTTTAGAAGAAAATACAAAACAATGAATTAAAAGTATTTTACAAGTTAAGAATTCCTAAAGTATACAGTCACATGTAATTTTATTTCTCTTTTTACTGCAGGAAATCACTATTTGGACAAAAATAGCAGGATAAGTATTTGAGATGATAATAATTCTGTTGCAGGTAAAAATGTACATAAATAGGACTGTGACATTATTATTGTAATGGATTATTAAAAATTGCTGTGGATCCCCGGCAGCGGCGGCAGGCAGCAGAAACACTGCAGGTCCCTAAGTGGTGGCAGGCAGTAGGCCTTGTGGTAACAGGCAGGGAGCAATGGGTTCCGAGAGCAGCCAGTCCCAGGCAGGGATGGCACATGAGACCACGTGGCAGATCTCCAAAGGTGGCTGGTCTCCCAGTGAGTCATGTGGCAGGTGGAAGGGGAGAAGAACAGGGTGGGGAGAGAGAGAGAGAGAGAGAGAGAGAGAGAGAGAGAGAG
>NC_022031.1:26514996-26519718 GCF_000317375.1 Microtus ochrogaster
AGAGAGAGAGAGAGAGAGAGAGAGAGAGAGAGAGAGAGAGAGAGAGAGACTGAAGTTGCCTTTCTGAGAGGGAGCTGGAAAAGAGAGATACTAAGGCTGGAAGCAGGAAGGAAGACCTGCCTGCCTCAGTGGATTGTGGAGAATGTGGGTGTGGCTTGTCTCTTCAAGAGACAGAACAATCATTACAGTTATCATCACAAGTACTTATCCTGCTGAAACGATATGCAAAATATATGCTATATGTCAACAGTAGATCAATATGCCATAGAAAATGGCCTACAAGACAAGAACTTATTTCACAAAAAAAGATCTAATTACTAAATGTTAGTAAAAATCAACATTTGGAAGTTGATATTTTCAATCATAATTATCTACAGTATAAAATTTGACAAATGTTCATGTGTCAATATAGCTTGAAAGCATTATTAAGTTCAGTACAGTACGTTCAGAATCTGGTTTTTGTAATGATTCTGTTTCACCATCTGAAGTAAGCATTGATCACTCATCACTGTGGAATACTAAGGCAGTTTCTCAAATTTTACAGGACTGAACCCATGTTATATGCAATATTTATGCTTTGTTTTCTTACTTTAACTTATAATATGCTTATTATCGGTATTTTGTTCCTTTCTCATAATGATTATTGAGTACATGTTTATAAACTTACTCAATGAAGAATATTTGGTCTGTGTCCAGTTGTGTGCTATTGAAATTAAGGATGTCATTATCACTTGTATAAAATTATTAGTATAGCCAAAGCTTTGTTTCATTCATGTACATGTTCAGGAATGAAATAGCTAGCCAAATCAAGGGTTTTATTAACATTTTAAAGAAAAGCTAAACTGTTTTTAATTGTTTTATACAATCATGCAGTCTCTCCCTAGGTAGGTGAGATTTCTAAAACAACATTTCATATGATCAGACACATTCATTTATGTTTTATATTTCTAAAATGAAATTATTATGCAGTTTTTCCATTTCATTTGCTCTCTCCAATCCTTCCCATAAAACTCCTTGTTCAGTTTTAATTCATGGTCTCTATTTTTTTTAATACTCCATACATAACTCTGTGTGTGTATGTGTGTGTGTTGTTTGACTTTTATGATTTTGAATATTCTAATTTGTGAAAAGTAATATCAGTTTAAGTAGGCTACAGTTTCTATATTTTAGATATATTAACTTCTAATGAAGAAATTTAAATGCTTTTAAATATTTAGGCTATTTTACATTCTATTTCATAGTAATATTGAGCAGAAAATGCTGAAAGTTCCATAAAACCCATCAGTTTTTTTCTAGCTTAACACTCTGCACCAGAATAGTGAAATTAGTATGGTCCTCTTTGCCTGAAACTAACTCCAAAATCCCACAGTTTACAATGGGCCACACTCTCACTGTTCTACAAGTTTGATCAGTCTTATGAAGCTATTCACTGTTGCATTTCCATCTTGATGCAGCAGGTACATTAGGTTCACTACCTCCCAAGTCCCAAGTTCACTACTCCATTTGTCCACATCCTCTCTACCTCATGTCATAAACCCTGCTCTTTTAAAGCCTCCATTGTTTGATTATTTTCCAGATTGTCATAGTTAGAGTCATGCAGTTTACAGTTTTTTTTTTCAGCTGAAGCCTTTCACTTGGTAGTTTATTATTTATTTATTTATTTATTAAAGATTTCTTCCTCCTCCCTGCCACTGCCTCTCATTTCCCTCTCCCTCAATCAACTCCCCCTCCCTCATCAGCCCAAAGAGCAGTCAGGGTTCCCTGCCCTGTGGGAAGTCCAAGGACCTCCCACCTCCTTCCAGGTCTAGTAAGGTGAGCATTCAAACAGCCTAGGCTCCCACAAAGCCAGTACCTGCAGTAGGATCAAAACCCATTGCCATTGTTCTTGAGTTCTCAGTAGTCCTCATTGTCTGCTATGTTTTCAATGCATGGGCACAGTAGACCACTTCCTTAATATAATCCCATTAGCCCAGTCACTGAGAGCAACAATAAATAAATGGGACCTCTTGCATCTTTTGTTTAACCATTAGACCATTCTCTTTCTCTTGAGTAGCAAATATAATCCATTAATTTTCAAAATTAAAATATTATTTAGATTTTTTTCTGTTCTATGTTTTTGTATTGCTCATCATTGTACTTTTATTTTTTCTCACTTTGTGTTTAGTAAATTTTAAGAAATTTATGACTGTAATTCCTCTGAAAATTTGAAAATGTTTACTAAACACAGATTGCACATCTGTAAAACTGTAAAAAGTTGTAAAATTTATTCACTATCTATAATATCTAATTATTATCAGTTATTCATTGCTTATATATCCTAACACTGCACTGATGTTTGCTTCATCCAGTAATTATTAAACTGTTAAATACAATTGTATTACTAAAAATCTTGCCAGTCAGTCTTTGTATTTTCTGTTGAGCTTAGGGTTGCCTTTTATTTGTATTGGGTCACTAATATGTGGTGGATTTTCAAATTTATGCTAATTTATAATGCAGACTCTATTGATGTTTTTTGGATGTTGATGATATCATCCTATTTCTTTGTAGCTTTGTGTTTGGGGGATATTTTAGGCATTTCGATTTTTTTTTGTAAAACTCTAGATCTGTGGCTATGGAGAAAAAAACCCTAAAGTTCTCCTGTCAGTATGTTTGTTATGACAAGAAACCATTTAGATTAGATTCCTTCTATAATTCCAACCTCTTTTACATACACTTTGAATTTAATGCAGGATTAGTTTCCAAAATGTTATACAATTTAGGTTTACTTAATGTGTCAACTAATTATTGATTTCATTTTCATTTTGCCTGGTACTATTTAGCTAGTAACCAAAACTTGTTTCATATTGTTCAGATTGTATCCATGTGTGTTAGACTCTGACATGAACCTAGGAACGAGGGAGCAACTTTCTGAAATCTTTTGCTTGAATCTCAGTGCACTCCATTCTTCCTCTTTGTTTCAGGTTTCACAGAAGCATCATTCCTTTGGGTTTCTGACTTCCTAGTCATGATTTCCCCAGAGTTCTCAACTCTTCTATGAACTAAACCCAGTAAGTTTAAGATAGAACCTCCTTCCTTGGGATTTGAATTTGACTCTTTCCTATCCCAAACTGGATCAGTATTGGAACATTTGTTATAAAACTGCCCTCACTATAAGCCCTGGAGGAAGAATGCTTATATTCTGATGAGGAATTCTTATTGAACTTAAGAATCTTCCTTATCATAAGATGCTAAGGGAAATGAATTATTGATATATTATTATCTTATAATTTCATTACCAAAATGAAACCAGACTAACACAGTAAAACAAATAGCATCTCATCTGGTTATGAGAGGAAACAAAATGATATTTTCAAGATATGAAAGAAAACAGTTTGGGAGGGGTTCATATTTAATGAAAAATTTCCTTATTAGTAGGAGTTTCTTTGCTTAAATCCATATCCAGACAATAAGGATTGAAGACAAGGTGAAGTAACAAAGTGAAATTTGATGGTAATTCTGTGTTGAGAAAAGAAAAATGAGTTCAAAATGCTAGATACTGAAATACCAACAAGTGTTACATATTGTGAAAACTAGAAATTACTGGTTTTTAAATGCATATCAAAAACGCCAAATCTGTCCATTACCTGGTGATATAATTCCTCAAATATTTATAAAATTTTCTAAAATAACATTAGCCTAATGAGAAGTCAAGGGAGTTATGGGTAAACTAAAGTTAAGTACAAGTGTTTGCCTGGTCTAACTTCAAAGATTTAGAAAGGACATTATTAGTGCATGGTAAAAATCATTAAATAAAACTATTATTTGTTGAGCCTAGTATTTTCCATTCATCGACTAAAATGATTTTTGTCACATAATACTCAATAAAAAAAAACCTAGAGTTTCTTAGAATACATTTGGAAATTGCTTTTCTTTTGCAGTTGAGCTGCTTTTGTCACTAATTCATTGTTTATGATATTTGAGCAACATAACCCTGCAGACAAATAATAGAAAAGAGAAGAGAAGGTAGATATCTCAGGTCAGCAGGCATGCAGAAAGCAATATCAGTATCTGTTGTGCTTTTGTATTTTACTAGGCTTTGAGGGATACTTGAGGAAGACTGACACTGGAGAGGGACATCAGTTTTACTCAATCCTACAATTTAAAGGATTGCACATTCTGGAAAACCCATCACAAGCATACTCAGAATAGCACTAAGTTAACTATCTGGGTAACCACAGTCTACATAATTTTACAGATTTATATATCACAGATGAAACCATAGTAAAACACAAAGACCCCTCACTCAATATAGTATAATGTAAACATCTGACATAACTACTCTCTTTCATCAAATGATCATTTCAATGTCTGTACACAATTATTATCTAAACAACAGATTGCTTGGGTTTTACCAATTATTTGCAAATACACTTCTGTATTTTTAACTATTGTCCAAGTTACTATGTTGCTCCTAGATGTCCTGTCTCTGTGTTTGCTTCCATTCTGTCAGAATCCTTTAACCTTTGCCTTTTGTGACTAATATTCCTTCTTTTTTTTTTAGAAAAGGAAGGGTTTATTTCAGCTCATTCCTTTTTTTATTGAACTCTACATTGTTCTCTGTTCCCCTCCCTGCCTCTCTCCTCCCCTTCAAACCTCTCCCAGTGTCTCCATGCTCTCAATTTACTCAAGAGATCTTGTCTTTTTCTACTCCCCATGTAGATTATATCTATGTATGTCTCTTTT